>NW_026057584.1:84837102-85137102 GCF_023721935.1 Panthera uncia
GGATTTGAGGAAATTGCCCAATAATACGTTTACATGCATTTGAACTGAAAAATTGTTAACCACGCTTTTGTCCAAGATGTGTGAGGGCCATTCAGGGGCTGTAGGGCCCTGGATAGACACACAAACAAGTGTGTGTCTGTCTGGAGCCCCACACATTGTAATAAACACAGCTGCATTTATTTGAGTATGTGATCCCATGTACATGTAAAAACATTCAAACAAACACACTCCACAGATTTATTTGATTGTGCAATGGGGCAATTATTCAAATAAACATGCTCGGTGCAATTATTTGAATCTCACATTGCATTTTCATCAATCACAGCTCTAAAAAAAGGGGGGGGGGGAAACACCAAAGAATTTATGTGGGAAAAAAATATATGTGAAAACAACCTTATTATAGATTTTATAGGGTTAGCCAAAGTTATGGCTCCCTCCTTAACTGTAACTCAACTATTCTGTATTCAACGACATTTGTTTCTAATGATTAATTGATTCATCCGCTGGATCATGACATCGGAATGACCACAACCTTCAGAGTCATAGAGTAGCGAACTTTACAAACCTCAATTGGGTAGAAATGTGAAATCTCTGTAGTTTAAGTGCAGAATAGTTCTTCCTAGGCATTTTACATCAAGGGGATACTGTTTAAATTATTATCACTTCAAATAGCACTCCCATAAATTTAAAAAATTTTATGCATACAACAAAACATTCCTACATTTGAAGACATAAAAAAAAAATCACAGGTGACTCATCTGATCATTTTATATATTAATAAATATTATGACATATATGTGAACACATCACGAATCATATAGGTGTACCAAGAGGCAGCTTATGCCTCTCTTAAGTATGTACTGACATAACCTAATATACTAAAATGGGAAGGGGCGTTTAGTCACTGAAATATGCATCGTGTAACAAAGATGAAGAAAATACATGGCTTGTGCCCATCATAAAAAAGATTCAGACTGAAGGCTTAGCTTTGGTTTTTATTCAATTAAATTGTTAAACTGTGCACAGTGATTTTTTTTTAGAACTTGAGACATTTGTGATGTTGGCTGTTTAAATCTTTGTTACCTTCGCTGTGAATTGAAATTGTACATATTTAGTAAATCATGCAGACAAAACAAACTTTTTAGACAATATTTTTATTGGAGAGTTTTCTTTTCCTGTATCCATGTTAAAAAAAAAAAAAAAACAAAACAACAAGACCTTCTTTCCCAAAATAAAAAATGTCAATACTAAATTTAAAGAAGTATAAAGGAATGATTGCTTCCTTTAGAGCTAAATATTGAAATAAACATGGAGATAATTGGCAACCTGTTCTTTTGGGCTAATAGGCCGTGTCCAATTTTTTGGGTCTGATGTTTCAGAGGGCCTCTGTTTCAGGGTTGAAGATGATCTATTAATCTCTGAATTAAACAAATGCTATTAAATTACAGAAATAAATCCCTCAGTCTTCATTTGTACATGAAATCTGGAATCAGAGAAGCAACACTGAGATGACACGAATGTGCTACGACCCCAAACTTGCTCTATTAAAACAGTCGCCTACCACCTATAATCTAGTATGACATGTTAAAAGGCTCCAAAATATCGAAAATATAAAATGAGCATGGCCGTTCCCATTTGGCCTTGAGATGAATATGACAAAGATTCTAATAATTTTAGTCAAAGAAAATGATGAGTAAAAAATACATGAAGATTAAAGCAGTGACAAATGATCTTTTAAGTATTCTAATTGGTCTTTCTCATTCATATCTTTGATTCTACAGAAATTGCAAATCCTGATGGTCCTGATTTCTAAGTGCGCCCATCAGCTTTCTCTCTTTCACTTCACAGAATATGCCTGTTAGATTTGGAACGAAGAATAAGCCCCCAAAATGTTAAAAATAGACTACCGCCCTGGCAGGAAATGTAGCATTGGCAAGCCCAGAACTCAGAAGGAATTGATCTAACATAAGGAAACGTTCAAAGAAAGATTTGTGCATTATGATCCTGTTCTGACCACTTTCAGAGCAGTCAAATGGAAGGATGAGAGAGAAAGAGAGAGAGAGAAATGGAAGGATGAGAGAGAGAGTGCATAGGTTTTGCAAATTTTGTATGTATACATTGAATATTTAGTGTTAGAAAACAACAATAATACCCAAGAGATGAAAGGAGTTAAAATGGAGTGTTGTTGAGATTTTATATGTTGTTATCTTACACAAATGGAAAACACTTAAAATGTTGATACTGGAAAAATAAAAGTTTCTAAAGACAACATCACAAAAAACTCTATGTAACTTATAACATATGCCAACAATAAAAGAGAGAAAATATTAACTTATCTTTACTCTTTTTATAAGAAACTTAGATTTTAGTGTATAACCTTTCCTTAAAGGAGAATCACTCTTATCCTTTCCTAAAACCGTCTTACTATAGGGCGAAGAAGTACATTTATACTTCGGTCTAGTTTTGTATAGGAAAAGAGGAATATGGGCTTCAAATTACTTGAAAAAAATACAGATGAATAAAGGCATATAAATTTAGAAAGGAAATTCAAGAACATCTCTACACTCTGAGAAAACATTATGTGTATTTCGTGACCACAAGCAATCTAGACCTTGGTTTTTACATCTCTTCTGAAAGATGCCGCTTCCAACACAAACAGTATTTCCCAATTCTGCAGTGCAGCCCAGGATTGGTGCAGACATGAAGGGAGAACACCAACTATTGAATAACCCTCAACCACTTCCTGCAGTCCTGCAACATTCTGTGGAGGTCACCACTTGATTATTGAACGTACTTAGAAAGTGTGAGCTCATACGTTTCCGGTTGAAGGTTACTCTAAGTAAGGGGGGAAAAAGAGAAGTACAAGCCACCCTGCCGAACTTATTTTAACGCTTCAAGTGCCATTTCTGGAGAAAGTAGGTCTTAGAATAATCAGCCTAACGTCGGAGTAAACACTTTTTTTTCCTTTTCCACAACATCCAGTGTTTTTATATTATCAAAGATAATTCCATGAAAAGGAACATCTCATTCCCTTTAAAATAAATGGTGATGGAACATTTTTAAAAATCTGATCGAACAGAGTTCTGACCGCAATAACATCTCATTATGTACTACCTTGGTTTTTAAAATGGAAATTAGAATAATGATTCGGACACAGGGCACCTGGGTGGTTCCATCAGTTGAGCATCTGACTCTTGGTTTCGGCTCAGGTCAGGATCTTACGATTCTCATGAAATTGAGCTCTGCGATGACAGTGTGGAGCCTGCTTGGGATTCTCTCTCTCCCTCTTTCTCTGCCCCTCCCCTGCTCACTCGCTCTCTCTCTCTCAAAATAAATAAATGAACTTAAAAAAAAGAATAATGATTTCATACAAACAGTTTTCCAGGAACTTTCATGACCCCTTGAGTCAGATGCCCTCACCTAGAAATCACCCTATAAAATATGTTATAAACTCCTTGACGGCCTGACCAAATTATAACACACTCTGTGTCTGCATTAAAAGCGTCAAAAAATCTTGTGTTTGTTCTTTAATAAAGCTCTCCTATGAATCGGGTGGGAAAAGAATCTTTATGTTTGTAACACTCAGAAAAATAAAAGCAGCTAATCCACCACTCATATCTTGTAGATGAGGAAACTGAAGTCTCCACATCCTTGAGACCACGCTGGTTATTTGTTTCTATTCCTGGATGATCTGGAAAGCAGTTAAGCATAGACTGTCAAAACCCTAGCCTCCTGAGAGCGGTCTCTTCAACGTATCACGGTGAAACCCTACTTCCAACGGTTATGGGAGCATCAAAAGGAATGAGCTAGTTTCCCTACTTCCTGCAAGCAGTCCATTCTGGTCCACAAGAACTCTTCATGCACGGGTGGAATGAAAATAACCTACTTCGGACAGTATTACTCTGTATTACTGTGTATACTCTGTAATCCTCTGTATTACTCTGATCACATCATCACGTGAGGGCTGTTAACCACTCCAGGACTAGCATCTCTGTTAGCTGAGAGCCAGTGACATTCTCAATTTTGACAGATGCTCTTTCAAAATCGGTAACTGCTGTTCTTATTACGCGCTAGTTTTGTCCAAGACTTTTGACAGTGCTTATGTCCATTGAGGATTTGTGCTCCATTGAGCCTCTCCAACTAGTTTCCAGCAGAGTAACAGGAGCAATAGGAGACTCATACATCGGCAATGGGAAAATCGGAAGAAACTGAAATAGATGAAAGAAAGGAAGAGCATGGAAGAATCGTAGATATGCGCTCATCTGAAGCCTTGGCTTTTTTTTTTCTTTTAATGTTTATTCATTTTGAGAGAGAGAGAGAGAGAGAGTGTTTGTGTGTGCGCACACACGTACAAGTGGCTGAGGGGCAAAGGGAGAGAGAGAATCCCAAGCAGGCTCTGCACTCGGTGCAGATGGGGCTCGATCTCACTAGAACCCTGAGATCACGACCTGAGCCAAAATTAAGAAGCAGAGGCTTAACCGACTGAGCCACCCAGGTGCCTCTGAAGCCTTGGTTCTTACGATTCTGGGACTCAGAGAGAATACAAGCCCAAATCATCCCATAGCTCCTCAGCAGAGCTGAGACTAGAAGCCAGGACTCCATAGATGCTTTTATTGGTTCCATTGACGCTTCTAACACTTCTATGATTCTTCAATTCTATTACATTTAGTGGTCCTAAGAGCAATACTAATATATTACAGTGACAACATTGATAGCTGCGTGCCTACCACGTGCAAAGCAGAATGCTAGGTAGTATAAGACATACGAAGATGAACAGGATAGGACTACTGGCCTCAGGTTTCTTATACTCTGTGGGAGATAGATACACACAAAGAAGCAGAATACAGAGTTCCAGGTCCTGTAGGGAATGTACGGACATGAAAGTCCCAAGCATGCCTTCTTCTACACCATGACGTTTTTTCTATTTTAACACAAACTAGTGCCGTTCCCTCAATAATACACCTGTTGTCGGTGAGGCTATGTGAGAAGCACTGTTCTATGTCCTAGGAATATAGTGGTGAACAAACAACAGCCCCACTTTAAGGGATCCACATGTTAGGGGAGGAGGTAGAAAACAAAAGAATGGAAATGTTGAAAATGAAAGATGATATAATGATATAATAGTGAATGACATGTAATTGGAGAGCCGGCAACCTAGGGGGCAGGGCAGGGAGTGTTAGGAAAAGTCTCTCTGAAGCAGTGGTGTTTGAGAGGAGCTTGAAGGATAAGACGTGAGCCATGGGAAGATCTAGAGTGAGAGTGTTCCAGGAAAAAGGACCAGCAGCTGTACAGGCCTGGGGGAGGAACAGGTTTGGCTTTTTGAGAATCAGAAGGCTAGTGTAAGAAAGCATAGCAGAAAAGGCAGAAAGGAGGAAGATGAAGTCAGGCAGAGAAAACATGTCCCGGGCCATGTGAATGGTTTAGAATGTGATCTCTTGTGAATAAGCACTCAGGAACAACTTTACTGATAAAATGCAGAGAATTTTAAGGAATGAGGCTTTTTAGGTCTTTTGGTGGAGTGTCATGTTTTCATAGGTGAGAAAACCGAGTTTATTAATCCATGAGGTTTTACCCTGTGGGAGTCAGAAGACTCACGGTTTATTACTCCCAGTGACTCGAAATGCGCTTAGCAACCTGTTCGTGGCCTTTTTACATATAATTCCTTCCCTTGTGAAATGCACAGTGACATTCTACGTCCCTCTGACTTCAGAATGAGAGAGATCTCATTTCTCAGACTCCCTCAAGACCACCTGCCTTGTGTCTGGTCACAGACAGATCCGTCAGCCTGGAAAACAGAAACTGTTTGGGCCGAAGAAAGTTTGTATCTTGGAGACGAAAGCACTGGATGCAGCGAACAGGCCGCCACGGTGGCACGTTACCCGGGCAGCGCCTTCCCCAGGCACGGGTCCCGGCACGGTCCCCACAGCTGCCCGCTTGCTCACAACAGCTGTGCTAGAATCAGGCGCGAGCAAGGGCCCCAGCCATCTCCCCTTCTCCTGAACTTCTAAAAAATACAAAAACTCGCAGAGCCGAGAGAGAAGCCAATAAGAAGTAAGGAACATGCAGCAGGTGGTACCATCTGTGCCCGGCTAATTCCAGCCAAAACAATCTGCTCCCTAGAGTTCCCAGTTGTGGAGAAGGGAAGAGAATCTGACAGTGGCGGAGCGGGGGAGGGGGTGTAGCAGGGCAAGTGCCGAGACTATTATTTAAACGTTCAGCTGGTTGGGAAGTAGATTATTGGTGCCAGTGAACTATTATCTCTCTCCGTTTCTTTTTACAACCACGGTGGGAGATTCCTCCAAAGTCTCACTAAACTGGCAACTAGCGGGTCCCACACCTGTGAGACAGATATGCGGGCATCACCGTGAGTCTGTCGCCACGGCGATGGGAGGGACAGACATTCCACAGCAAGACTGGGAGGCACAGCTCACCTCAAGATGGAGAACGAGGTTGGGGGGAGGGAGCTTATGTTTATTTTATTCTATTTTCCTAGCAACCGAATTCTCTCCCTCTCTCCTGTTGGTTCTTTGAAAATCATCCACGGTTTAGCATGGGCTTGTTCCTCAGGCCTGATTCCCCAGGCTGGCATTTTCTGAAATAAAATTCTTTCCCTTGATGGACTTCCTTGTGGGGAGCACGTCTCCCCTGGCACACGTACAATCACGGGATGCTTAAATGTAAGCAATTCAAAGATAGATCAAATCGTCTGTGGCAATAACTTTCCCTTAATAGAGTAACAGACAGACAGGGCCCGTGCTTCTCACAGTCGGAGGCGTGGCAATGACCCAAGGGTCACAGAAAGACCTGTCTACTAAAAAAGAAAATCTAACCCACTGCCATATCCCCACCAGCACTTGAGGTGAAGGTACTGTCTCCAGAAAGTCATCTGTAAATGCAGATACCTGCGAGAGGTGATATTTTTCTGTTATCACCTTCCTTCAGATGAATGTGGCAATGCATAGCTGAGAGTTGAGCCCTGAGAAAGTGGGGCGCAGGAAAGTTCACTCTTACTGGAAGAAGACAAGTGAAGGTCTAGATTTTAGGTGCTAACCCAGAAAACCAGGACCTCATGGGCCCTTGACAGAAGGGTAGGTGGGACCTGCTCCTAGCTGCCCCCTGCTTGGGCTGAACTGTGTCCCCCAAAAGGGATGTTGTAGTCCTAACCCCTAGCCCCTAGGATCGTGACCTGATTTGGAAATAGGGTATTTGCAGATGTCACCAAGGATGGGCCCTCCTGCGATAGGGATGGTGTCCCTATAAGAGGGAAATTTGGACACAGACACCACACCAGGTGAAAACAAAGTCAGAGATTGGAGGCACGCAGCTACAAGGCAAAGAACGCCAAGGATGCCGGCCGTCGCTGAAAGCTGGGAGAGAGAAACGGAGCAGATCCCTCAGAAGGGAGCAGTCACGGCAACACCTTGATTTGGGACGTCCAGCCTCCAGACTGTGAGAGAAGAAATTTCTGCTGCTTTAAGACACCCAGCTGGTGGTACTTTGTTGCGGGAGCCCCAGGAACTGATACATGCCTGAGGCAGCCACGGTCAGGGTGTCTGTATTCCGTCTCTGGGTTGGTCTAAAAATCAACATCAAATTTTGGTCTAAGCATTCTCTTGGTGCCTGAGCTTTACCAGATATAACGAATATCGGCAGGAATATCCCTTTTGGTTTCGAGATGCCTGTCATCGGGAAAAAGACAAACGGCCTGTGCTTTTTCCCAAATGTCTTCTATAAGGTAATCTTTTTAATTAGGATAATTAAATTCCTGTTTCAAAGGGCACTAAAGTGCAAGCATTATTGTCTGATTTCCTGTAAAGAGTTATTTTCCTGCCTCCTGTTCCACATGGTGTCCATTAACGGGAGAAGCACCAAGTGAGTCAGACATTATGGTTACAGGTCTGTGGCTCGTGTCAGTGCTAAGAAGAGGGAAATGAGAAAGGAAAACATAAATTGGGAAACAGTGTCAGAGGGCAGGCCAAGATAATGGAAGAACCAGAAAGCAGAGGAAAAGGGTGTTGTGTGGGAACCAAAACCTTGCTTCAGGTAGGGAATGTCAGAGAAAAATACAGTAACATTTTGAAATTAGGGAGGGAGGAGTCCAAGCAGATCTTTATTGGCTTTTTTGCGGCCTGAGTTCAGTAAGAGAAATTAGTAAAATGTGGCCTCTCCTCTGATTCCTTACTGCTGTGTGATCTGAACCTTTTTTATCTCCAAGCCTCCCATGCAACTGACTGGTAATTCCCACAGGGTATTTATATCACTGAGATTTGGGAAGGGTATGAGGAGTAATGTGGGTGAGGCAGCAAGCAAGCCCAAGACAGGAGTGAGTCAACTGGTGCGTCTTGTGATAATGTTGACTTATTGCCCTGGTCGCCAGTGGCCTAAAGCTGGGAATCATCAAGACTGGGCTCTGGGATGGTTCTCAGATGCGCCCACGAGCTCTGTTCTGCTCCGTTACTCCTCATTGATTGCTACTCAGCCACCCATGAGTGGGCCACAGAAGCTCGGGTAAGAATGTCACGGAACAGTCCACCCCAAGCCTCTCCTCTCTTTACTACGAAAAATGAACCCAGCTCTGTGCCTTCCTCACAGAAGGCCGGCCTGCCATCCTTTACATTTTTTTCCCCTAGAAGATGGTATATCATCTTAAAAGCCTAGTTTAATTTGCTTTTCTCTAAGCTTTGTGGTATTTTTTATATGCCATTAGTCAGTTGCTGCATGTTCCTAGCAATAATAGTCCCACCTAATGTATTTAATTTGTTTTGAAAATCATAGCACATCTTTACACACAGAAGAGGCAGCTTTTAACTCCATTGACGACTTCCTCTTTAAAAGTCCTTCTTTAAATCCCTAACCACAGTCTTCTTGGTTTTCTTCCTACCCACTAACCAGGCTCTGCTTTCTTCACTCAATCCTTCAACGGCAGTGTTTCCAGGGACCCTCCGGGGCTCTCTGTTCTCCTCATTCTGATCACTGTACTTCAGTGACTTTTTCACCACCGACAGCTTCATTTCCTACCTATATAGCAAAGACCAAAAATTCCTTCTCCCCAGAAAGACTTCCCTCCTGCACATCCAAATGAACACTGGGCATTCAGGTGGCCTCAAAGGCACCTCAAATTGGACGTATCCAAAATGGATGTGGCCATATCTCCTGCCCGCCCACCACGTTCCCCGAAAACCTCATGACCATCACCTCCTGCGTTCCTCAGGTGGAAATCTTGAGACTCATCCCACTGTTTCCCCAAATAAACTATCAGGTCTGTGAGTCACACCCCCCGTTATCTCTTCTGCCGGTTCCTCTTCCATGATCACCACTGCCATTGCCTCATTTCAGACGTACGTCATCCCAAGAACTGCCATAACAGCCTCTCAAGTGGTCACACTGGCCCCACTCTCACCCGAGGATCTGCCTCCTTGTGACACAGCAGGGGATAGAGCTGTCACTCGGGGCTGATGGAGGGACTAGCAGATAGAAGGATGTCACCTTTTATGTTCTTCCAAGATATTGTTTGATATTCTTTGTATATGCCTTACTTGAACATTATTTCATCACAGTCTTGACTACTGTTATAGTGACATATATCCTTAAATACAATAGAAAAGAATGTGTCAGGAGAAACAATCCGCTCCCCTCCCCATCCCACCCATAGCTATACTTGTGGTCTCACCACCTTCTAATGCATCCTGCATCCCTACCTTGGCTAAAAGTGCTCTTTTGGTGCTTTTTGTTTTCATTGTCTATCTTTTCCTTAAACGTGTAAGCTTCTTACGGGCAAGGACCATGTTATCTTTGTAGTCTGACTTCTCAGGGAGTTACTGCTACCAAGTAGATAGTCAATGTGTGTCCACTGATTTAAATCACTATTGAAAATTTGACTGTGTCAAAGCCCTACTTAAAAATCCTTCCGCAGTTCCCCAAAACACCCAAAATACAAAATCCTATCCCTCAGCCTGGCCCACGAAGCTCTCGCAAGCTGACTGCTCCTTGCCTTTCTTTCCATCCTCTGTCGCTATCCTCCAACTGCATCTACCTGGACACAATCCCTTCTAATTTTCTGTTTTTCCTCCAGAACATACCTCAAGGGTCACTTTTTTTAAGACCATCTTTGCTGAAACCCTCATCTTAGACATGCCCCTCCTCTTGGCTTCTGTGTGCATCCTGTAACGGGCTTCATTCGTGCCCCATCCGAGGGCTGACTTGCCAAAAGGCATGTGTTCCTGAAAGGTCAACTCTGTGAGCATTGTGACTCCAGCACCTAGCAAGAATGAAGAACATGTGTGAGTCTTCTGGAAAGAGGCTGTCAGCAACTTCTAGTCCCCCACTGACCCCAGTCATCAGCCAAATAGAAGAGCAATTCAGTGACAGGACAGAAAACAACATAGAAAGTGAGTCATGAAAAATGCAGAATTGCAGAAGGACCCCGATGCATGACAGAAATTTGCAACTGAATACACCTAAAGATTTTTGAGAACCATTTATAAGATTATATTGGCACAATTTTTTTTTAATGTTTAGTTTTGTTTCTGAGGGAGAGAGAGAGAGAGAGAGAGTGAGCAAGCGAGAGCAGGGGAGGGGCAGAGACAGGGAGGCAGAGGATCTGAAGCAGGCTCAGCTCAGACCTGTCAGCACAGAGCCTGTGGCAGGGCTCAAACTCACGAACCGTGAGATCATGATCTGAGCTGAAATCAAGAGTCAGATGCTCAACCAACTGAACCACTCAGGTGATTTGGGGGCGCAAATTTTACCCACGTGGAATAACCACTAATTACGAATAGTGACCTCAGCCTCCACTATAAACATCGAGATATTCAATGAATTATAAAATGAGTGAGGCAAGCCCACTCCAATCCGAGTGAGGTAGGTTAAAGGCAAATACGAACAAATGAGTCTTCCACTTGCTACTGATTGAGAGCACAGCCTTTAAACTATTTCAGCAATGACTCAGATGAGGAACACAAACTATGCAAAAGAGGAAGAAGCCTGAAGTAGTCTGGGATGCATTTTCTTCAACTTATCTGGAATTTTCAATTACCTCAGTTTCCTGACAAAGCTTTGCTGATGTCAGTAATTTACAGTAACAATCAGCAAGATAACAGCAGGTTTGTGTGGGCCAAAGGTACATTTGGGTCTAACATGAGTAATATATCCTGTAGCAAAGGACAGCAGGAGGCATGAAAAAAAGGTACAATTTCTATTCGTGATTTTTAAATAAAATCAAAGCCCCATGCATATGTCACAGAGCAGGTGAAGAGCCCTCTGCTCCTTCTCACGAGATGCAAGTACTTTCCTTCTTGAATCCTAACTGACTTTGTACAAGGATCCACCAAGATGCTACATGACTACTGTGTAGAAAACAGACTAGAAGCTTCTCTGCCTTTGTGCTGTAAAATTTTATATATCAGAACACACTGTGAGTACCCTCTGTGTTTAGAGAATTGTGAGTAGTTACAAAAGAGGTGGCAGGTACTACCCTTGCTTTAAACAGCGTATGATGATCTAAATGAATGTAAGACAAACAAATATAAGGTCCCGGACAGACGAAAGAACCTCCGGGCAGTAGAAATCTGCTGTAAGCAGCGAAGCTCTCAGGTCACGAAGGCATTTCACCGGGTTGATGGAGAACTTTGCAATTTCTCGGGGTCAACATCGAAAGCTTCGTTTCTCATTGTACAGCCCTGAATGCACGCTGACCGCGGGCTTTTCCTGAAAGTTGCTACTCTTGGTTTTCTCATGAAATTGCTGATATGAATTGATTCTCTTGTGATTTTGCTTTTTTCTCCTAAAGCTAAGTACAATGAAACCAGAACATCGAAGCGTTCTGATGTAGTTTTCTCGTCCATAAAATGAGGGGTTGTTTGGATTCTTAGGCTCCTTCCTACAAAGCTCATGGCACAAGGGCAGTTCCGGTGAAGGGAGCTTTTCCTACTTAACACAAGAAACTTTGTGGTCCTGGGCTGAGAGCCTAGCTTTCTTGAGAAAAGACCCAGACTCGAGTGCCAACCCTGCCGCCTCTTAACCATGTGACCTGGGCTAAACAACATCACTAAACCTCAGTTCACTTATCTCTAAAATTGGAATAATACGAATAACTATCTCACAGGATGGTTGTGAGAATCAAACGAGACAATAGATGTGCACATAGTTTGCAAATGGTCAGGACAGCAGCCATTGGTAAAGGGACAAACGTGAGCAGAGTCTGTTTACTTATTTCAGCGACCCTCCTTTGGACTTCCTTCCGCAGTTGTCCTTTCTTCCTGCTTGGGTTTGAGGGAAGCTTTCCTTTGATAACCCATTCCTATAGTTAAGTCCACAGAGAGTTCCCTAAGAAACACAATAATTTCAGTACTTAGAAATTTGCCCAGCATGTATGGGGCACCTGGGTGGCTCAGTCACTTAAGTATCTGACTTCTGCTCAGGTCCTGATCTTGTGCTCGGTTTGTGAGTTTGAGCCCCACGTCGGGCTCTGTGCTGACAGTTCAAGGCCTGGAGCCTTCGGTCTCTGTGTCTCCGTCTCTCTCTGCCCCTCTCCCTGCTCCCTCTCTCACTGTCTCTCTCCCTCTCAAAAATAAACATAAAGGAAATTTTAGAAATTTTCCCAGCATGTAATTTTTTTAAGGGACCACGATTGTCTCAAGATTCATCCTCAAAGAGACCCTTTGTTTCCTGGTGGGCGTTAGCCTTGGATGGCTGAAGGGGAAGGAATGCTTGACAATTATCAGTTCGATGAGAGGCCTCAGAGCATGAGAAATGAGGAGGTTGTTCTGCGTCGATTCTAGATATGTGGTGCCTCCGCTGCTCTAACTAGATAATCCAGGGTGATAATGAAGTAGTCACAGGGGTGAACCTTTGTAACAAGGCGGCCGAAGCACTGCTCACAATTTGAACCTTCCTGTTAGCCTTTTTGCATATTTTAAAGAGAGACTTTTAAATCATGAGAGAGCCTTGCCTGTCAGATTAATCGGCCCATATGGAGAACCTCTTTCTTAGCTTGAGAGAGACTCAGGAGGGGAAGCTCCTGGAGATGAAAGCTGATGATCCAAATAGCAGGAAAAGGTTTAGAGTTTATGATTATTGTTTTCCTTCAGCTAATTTTAATTCTGATGAATACTAAGTTTTCTTTGGTACTTTTTGTTCCTTGAGTCTTTTTTTTTTTCAGTTATATTGTTCAGCCAAGTATTTCTTAAGCCTCTATGAAAACAACACTACATATTTTTTAAGCCCATGTAAACAAACATTTCCATGAAGATTGGCTTGAAAAATACATGTAGACAGCAGCCTTGAAAGACTCTTCCTGTTGTAAAGATGAAAAGATTTGAAAGATCAATTGATAGGTAGGTAGGTAGATAACACACTAGAACGTAATGTCAATTAAAATGGATTCGAATTATGTTAACTCTTACCATTCTGTTTAGTTCCTTTCTGTTCCTCTAACAATCTAAACAGGCAGAATGTCTTGATATATTCTGATCCTTGGATGGCAGGCTACATCTCCAGTCAAACTGTTCTAAAACAGATCATTTGTAAACAAGTATTTATAGATTGCCAGTAAACACCAGTCATTGTGCTAGACAACAGGAATAGATGTGGAATAATATATGGAAGCTCATGTGCAAACAGATTGTTACGGGGGCAACAGAGAAAAAGGAGTTCTGTCTTGTTTTGTGAGACCTCTGCCTGGGAATCTAGGGAAGTCTCTTCTGGGAGTTTCTTCTCTGAAGAGAAGAGGGGCTATTTGAGTTCAGTGTTGAAGAACCAATAAAAGTTTGTCAAGAAACTTCTTGAAAAGAGGGGGCGATGCCAAAGGCATGGTAGTGTGAGGAGCGTGACATGGTAAAGGAATGATGAACTTTGGTTATAAGCTCCTTTTAAATGCCACCAAAAGTAGACTTTTATTTTTTAGGTTGGTTCTACACCCACGTGGAGCTGGAACTCACAACCCTTAGATCAAGAGTTGCATGCTCTATTGACTGAGCCAGCCAGCCACCCCCCCCCCCACCCAATGTAGACTTTATATTTAAGCCAATAAATTAAAAATGCATACTATAATAGATTAAGATATGTCTACCCTCCTTGGTATAAATTACCTATTTCTCACAATTACAATTGAATAACTAAACAAAGTAGCAATGTTTAGGCATGATCGTTGTTGCTAATGAGCAAACTCTTTGCATTACATGGGGAAGAAGAAAGAAAGCCACTTCAAGTCTTCCCCTGCCCTGTCTAGATAAATATGGCTGGAATGTAACCATCACAGGGAAGAAGGTACCAGAGGGATAGGTCATCTCTACTTAGATTTTGACCTTTCACCTAAAACAACACCTTCTGGTGACTTCCAGAGGTGGATGCTTGACCATTAGTAAGCAGTCAAGACTAAACCCTTGTTTGCTATAAGCTATGAGTAAATAGATGACTTATGTGGACATCATCTCATTATTTCAAACACGAGGGAAACTTGAGAAAATGATTTAAGCATTTAATGAAAGTCTTGATCTATCTTCTTTTTTCTGAGAATGGTATTTTAAAATTAGCTTTTCTAACAGGAAATAGAATAGCCTGACAAAAGGAACCACAACTGTATATCTAAACTGGCAGCATATTTGTATGGTGTAGAGAGATACATATGTTCACCACCCTTTGCTGGTTAAACTGTATTTCATTATCATCTCGTTATTTCCACTTCTAATTCTAGCAGAACTATTTCCTATAAACAGGTCAGCTCTCTAGCAGTTTTGAGCATAAGAATTTTTTTTACGTGCCTGATCCCAACTTTATTAAGTAGCGTTTTTCCTTGTTCTTAATTGTAGTCCCTCAGGAACATACCTAACACACTTAACATCAATTACCATACCTGGGAAGAAAAATTAATTTACCACTGATTTCAGCCGCATCGTGTATATGGATATTTATGCTATCTGTGATTTTAAAAATGACCGCTTGGATTAGGAATATCTATTTCATATTATTATAGTATAATGAACCTACAGATTTGATCATTATAATACCATAACGTGTGATGCTACAGAATGCAAGAATCCTCCCAAATCAGCAGCGAGTCATTCTTGTAAATCTAATTCATCTTGTTTAAAAATTCCTATAATTTGTTTAATTTAAAGAGCCGATATTTTCCATATCTTGGATTAAGGGGATTGTTTTGTTTTTCGTGTTATAGTGTTGTTTTGGCTTAACCTCTATGGGAGTGTACAATTCTCTATTTTTGGTTCAGACCCATGGAGTCTTTTCTCTGTAGGTGTGATAATGTTCCCAAGTGCTGAATCATAGGATGTGGATGGTAAATAATTTTAGATAATAGCCGCCAGTGAAAATGTCATTAATCCGGAAAACCTATCCAGATACCTCCCACAGTGTCCAGAGTCAAAGATAAAGCATCACATTGCCACTGACTTCTTCTCCTCCTTCCCCCACCCCCTTTCTTTCTCCTCCCCCCTCCCCCTTTCCCTCTCCCTCTTCCTCCTCCTCTCCCACCTCCTTCTCATTCTCCTCTTCTTCTCCATCTCCTTCTCCTTCTCCTTCCTCAATGTTGACTAAACATGGACCAACTGTCTACTCTGTCAGGGCATTATTCTTTTGCCTCTGAAAACTTTCGCTAGAAAAAAATACAGTCAGGTGTCCTTTACATGGTAAAAAACATCCCCAGCACACCGGCTTTTGAGAAAACCAGGATTTCTTTACATGCTTTGTGCGTGAGAAAGCAACCACATCATAGGACACTGTGAGTAAAAGCTGTTTCCAAATTCAAAGATCTGTGTTCTCGATTTTAAGAATGAATCTTACAGGGAATATGAGGAGTTAGGAATCCATACGTTAAAGAATTCTCTTGGGCGTCTAGGTGGCTCAGTCGGTTAAGCATCCAACTTCCACTCCGGTCACTATCTCACGGCTCCTGAGTCTGAACCCCGCATGGGGCTCTGTGCTGACAGCTCAGAGCCTGGAGACTGCTTTGGATTCTGTGTCCCTCCTTCTCTCGCACTGCCCTTCCCCTGGTCATTCTCTCTTTCTCTCTCTCTCTCTCTCTCTCTCTCTCTCAATCTGTGCCTCAAGATTAAGTAAACATTTTTAAAAACTTAAAAATTTTCTTACATTCTAAAACTGGATTAACAAGTAACATCCAACTTAACTCACTTTCTTTTGTATATGAAATGCTTTCTTCCCTTTTTTTTTTAACTTATCATTTTCTATTCTCCTTCCAAAGGTATACTGTATCAAATTTTCCTTTAAATAGCATTTGGAGCAGTAAAGATAGATTAATGCTATTACGGATTTTACAGAATCAATGTTTTAAGGAAAGAGTGATTTTTAAGGGGAAAGAATGGTTTAAAGAGAAGTCTTTTCAGACACCTATTAGAGCCAAACCTTTAGACTGTGGTCTAAAGTTAAAAAAAAAAAAAAAAGACTTGGTTTCTGCTTAATCGAGAAAGAGACAGAGATCGAAAATTGGGCAGACACAGCACAGTGGGGCCACAGGAAGCAGTAAAGATTCCAGGCAATCCTCTCCTCCCCCATGGGGCTCAGTTGCCTCAGTAGAAAACTTTGGGTGGTGAAGAACCCAGCATCTGAAGAGGCCAATGGTCTGGACTCAATCGTCTGGACCAGGGCTCTATAACAGCAAGAGATGTGTAGGCCTCTCCCGTTATATTACAATTTGAATAAAATATGCTAAAGCATTGTTTCTGCAAATTTTGATATTTTAAAATAATTTACATTTAACAAATTAATGGTTAAAATGATTGCATTATAATCTCATCTGTCTAAACTTGTCAAAGATATAAGGAAAAGCAAAAGAATGGAATGCCTTAAGAAGCTTTGACCAATCATGTGAGTCACCCCCTGGATTTAGGAGCAGATTCCATCCCATTCAGACCGTGGGCTGAGAATAGGAGTCGAGTGTTTTCTGATGAAGATGTGGGCTGCTGTGAGGAGAAGAGGGAATGAACACCGGAAAGGCCATCACAGATTCATAGTAGACTTAAGACAGAGCCATTTCCCAGGTCAACTCATTTCAAGAAAGAAGTACTGAAAGGTATCCTATCCTAGCCTCCAGAAATGACAGCTACCATCTGAGAAGAGGTTCTTTCCAAAACTGTGGTGCCATGAAAACATTTAGGACAAGTAAACGTTCTCAATATTTTCCTGTCAAACACCCAGGTTGCATAGGGTTCCTCTGTGGCAGACACTACCATGGCAAATTCTGATGAGCCAGGTTGCAGGTTATATGAGATTTCTGGCATGCTAGCTGGATTTGTACTCCTTCTTCCCCCACCTAAGGCTTTGCTTTATATTAAGACGCAAGCAAGTAAAAGTGAGGATTTGTTCTTCTAATTTATAAATTTAAAAGAGAATTGTCAAACTTCAATCTTTAACTCTTATGAGTAACAAATAATTTATACAGTGGTTCATAATTGATCAAAACCTACCAGCCTGTCTAACCATAGTGGTTAAGAAGGGCTGCTCTGGAGTCAAAACTCTCTGAGTCTGCACAGGATGTAGCATTCGAGAATGTGAGTGTGTCAAAAATTTGCAATGTATATTCTCTCTCCATCTCTCAACTAAGATTCGAAAAGCCTTTCAATTAAGCTTTCTTCACACTTAACTTAGACTGGGTTATTTTCTTTTCTGGGTCACAGAACTTCAAGAGCTGGTTAGGGATTCCCTTAAGACTAAAAATATCCCAAACTGAAAAGAGGTTCTCACCATATATTAGTTAGGGTTCTCCAGAGAAACAGAACCAATAGGATATGTGTGTGTATATCTACTTATTTATTTTTACTTGTATTTACTTACGTTTTATTTATATAATATAAGTGTGTGTGTGTAGGTGTGTGTGTGTGTGTGTGTGTAGTTTATTACAAGGAATTGGCTCATACAATTTATGGAAGATAGAAGTTCCAAGATCTACAGAGTGAATCTCCAGAGTAACCTGGAGACCCAAGAGAGCCACTGGGATAGTTCTGTCTCTAAGCCTGACAGTCTTAAGACCCAGGAAGAGTCACTGTTTCAGTTCCAATGTAAAGGCAAGAAAAAAATAATGTTTTAGTTTGAAGGCCATTAGGCAGTAAGAATTCTCTTACTCAAGGGAGCATCAGCCTTATTGTTTTATTTAGGTCTTTGACTGATTGGATGAGACCTACCCGCATTATGGAGAGCAATCTGCTTTACTCTGTCTGCCAATTTAAATGCTAATCTCATCTAAAAACACTCTCACAGAGACACTCACAATCATGTTTGACTAAATATCTGGGCACTGTGTAGCCCAGTCAGGTTAACCAGTATACCCTAAAACATGGAGAATAGAAGGATTTTAGGGTCGAACATTTGTAGATTTGAAATCTAAAGGTTGTCTCTAGCTTGTGTGCAAATTTGGACAGATGTTTTTTAACCATGTTGAGCCTTAATATCCTTATTTGTAAATTGGTGAGCCTACCTCCTAGGTTGATGGTGTGAGGATTAAATTAAATAACGTGTGTAATAGATACACAATAAATAAGTATAAGGCCTCTGCCTCTGTTTGGGGTTTAAGCATTCCACCCATATCTCTGGAAAAAACTGCTTGTGACAAATGATTTCATATGGTAGGCAGTAGATGTTGCTGTTTTCCTCACTAACACCTATTCCTCATTTCTCCCTTTTGTCTAGAATCTCGATGTTGTTCAAGTATGAGATACCAGGCATCTAACTTAGCTATACCTTAGAAAAGGTATAACCCTCCTCGATTCCAGGTGGATAGACCATGAATGGTCTAAGTCAATCATAAAGCATGGTGCTCATCTTCACCAGGTGCCAGTGGTCTGGGGATTAAGCATATGACCCTTGCTGGCCAATGATAGGGAAAGGGGAATGTGCTGAAGGACCTCTTTGAAAAATTTCTCCCCTCACAGAAGAAGAAAAACAGTGGAGAAATCCTGCTCTGCCTCTTCTTCCCTACCTTCAAAGGAAGTTCTGGGAAGACAAGACGTTTGGATGTGAAGCATCCATCTGGCGACCATGAAACACTCAGGAAGCAGGAACAAAGGCTATAAAGAGCCTGGGTCCTTGATGGTATTGTTTGTGTACCACACCTCCCTCCAGACATGCTGTCATATCTCCTCTAATTTTACTTTTTTGAAGCCACTTTTAGTTGGTTATTCTGTTACTTGCAGCTAAAAGCATCCTAAATGACACAGGGAACTTTGCCAATTTTGAGCAGAATATTTCTAACTCATTGAGACTGCAACAAAAGTTTTTCAACCACTGAGATACTGAGACCACCATTTTTGGCATGGCACAAAAATAGAACTCTCTGCCTCTATCATCTACATTTATTCATACACATATTTCAATAAGCACTCATCGTAGGCCTCCACTGTACAAGACAGTTGGGATAAGCCACATGGGGAGAGAGAGGAGACTACCAAGATGAATGAGACCTGGATCCTGTCCTAAAGGAAACTTCTAGCCCAGTTGGATAGATAAGAAACAATAAAATAAAAGCAAAATCCATAGTTCTGGCCTTAAAAGGAAGCTGGAATCCACCTCTGTAAATCACTAAAGCATGTACCTTTCACATTTTACATTTTATTTTTACATGCCCAGAAACTTGAGCTAAAAGTGGAACAAAAAGGCAAAAAAAAAAAAAAAAAGAATGAGGTAGTAGAATAAAATAGAAGACATTAAACAAGAGGGTCTGAATCACACTCTCACACTTTACTACTCAAGTTGGAATATAGGGGCAAATGTGATTGATGCCTTAGCTTGGCGCCTCTGGAAAAAAGACAATGAGAAAGGCAGCTTGCTCTACCTGGCTCCCTTTCAGCTCAGGAGTTGGAAAGCCAATACCGAACTGTATTTCTAGGTTTTCTGGCTCCAGTACAATATAATAAATAAGACTCTGGCAATTTGTGTTAGATTCTTGTACTGGGTCAGCAATTACTATGTGTGAGCGTGCTTCAAAACGACAATCCTCTCTGCTACACTCCAAATGGCTTTTCATATGTAGAAATATGATGTACTTTGTTCTTTGGTGTTTAAAGCTTAACTAGACAGAAATGACTCTTCATCATCTACAAAATAGCTAGAGTAAGTCCAAGACAACTCCCCAAAGTAGAATAAAATCCAGCATCAAAAGGCAGCATGTTATAGTGGATAAAGATTATAGACTTGGGAGCCTGACAGAACTGAGTGCAAATCCTGGCTTTACAGTTTTTATTCATGTGACCTTGAGCAAGTTACTTTACTGCTCGGAGCCTCAGTTTCCCCATTCAGAAAATAAGGATAACAACACATCCTTTTGAGAGTTACTACAGAGATAAATGAAGTGATACATGTGGATAGCAGCCGGCCTCAGCATGTTTGCTCAGTAAATGTTATTGCTTTTCCCTGTCCCTTGATTTTGATCTTGGATAGATGTTAGATTTTTATCAGTGCGGTCAACTCCTAAGTAGACAGTAGGAGTAGTACAAGTGATAACAAAGTGGTGGATCATCCCAGACTTACTTATTTTTTCATTTTCAAGTGCTTATCTGTAATTACGTTTGATTGGGGATAAGTTTTAAGAGAATTCACAAGACTTCAAAGATTTACATAAAATCACTTTGAGTCTAGTTGTAAATCTCTTCATTTTGTCCCTTTTGCAGAATGATATTCAATAACCGGTATGAAGTGAGTGCCTACTATCTGTGTGATGTGTTCTGAGGAAAAGGAAGATAGAGGTGGGTACTTTTTACGAAAAAAGAAAAGGTCGTTTTTCACTCTCCCGAGAGAACTAGTACAACTTGAACTCTGTCCTTTTCTCTCTCCTGCCTTTCTCTCTTCTTGTTGCTTATGGTTCATGTTCCTTCAAAGAGGGAGAGTTCAGGACGATTGGGTCTGGAGAGGGACATGGTTATTTTTGCCCCACAGATTTCTGTGGCACCGTACTCTATGAATGATTCCATGGGTCGTCTAGTTGTATGTGAGGAGTGGGAATGTTATTCAGCAGGCTTTAAGGGGGAGGAAGGTTATGCAGATTCTCACAGCGAAAAGTCAGAGCCAAGGACCAGATATCTCTTTACGAGGAGTCAGGCAAGGCAGGCCCACTTGGAGAGTGTGATATATGAGGATACAGTGTGGAAGAAGGCATGAAGCTACGACAGTGAAATAGTGGGGGAGAGGGGAGGGGAAGACACCGTTAGCAGGGGATTTTAGGGAGAAACAGAGAAACCTAACGATGTTTTCAGATGCTTTCTGTCTGATACGTGTTGTGAAACTCCTGTTTTACTTCTTATAGTAAATATCTTCATTATTCTTCTAGAACCCGTAGTTGGACTGGAGTTTCCCTGAATATGACACTACACAGTGTCCTGACTGGAGAGGAGGAATTACATGTCACCAACATAGTTAGATAAATAGGAACAATATATAAGGAAAGATAACATTAGAGGACAAAGTCCAATCCCCAACCCCATCACTTCCTGCTTGCTCCCTGTTTGAACTCTCACTATTGCTTCCAAGAGTGTCATTGTGAAAAAATATAGGGCTTTTAGAGAAACACTGAGTTCTGAAGAAGAGAAAAGAAGAGAATTCAAAAAGTAAAGTAAAAGTAGCAGAGGGGAGATAGCTGGTGGCTAACATCGCAGAAAGCCTGGCATGCCATGTGGTGTCCTTCTCCTTAGAAAGTCCTCATCCTACTTGACGAGGGGAAGGAAGTAAGGAAAGGAGAGAGGGAGGGATGGAGGGAGAAAAGAAGGAGGGGAAGAAGGAGAGAAGGGAAAGAAGGATGGGGGGAGGGTAGGAGGGAGGATGGAGGGAGGAAAGAAAAGGGGCACTCACAAAAATGACCCTGGCAAAATGAAGGGTCTATCATTACTTCACTTGTGCTCATGTGAATTGGTTGAATCATTGTCCATCTTGATGTCCAGAAGAGAACAATGTCTGATGATGAGATTTGATTAGAGGAGGCTGGGGTAGTTTTGTTGGCACATGGAACAGATGGGTAGAGGTGGGTAAGGAGCTTAAGGCAAAGAAGGAACCAGGCATTGGGGTGAGAAGTCCTAGGAGGCAAAAGAAAAGGGAAATCATGGAAAGACTAGTCCAGCCTCTTTCCTTCCCCATTAAGCGACCATGCTTTGGCTTCTATATGCCCATTTGACAACTCTGTGGTTCTTAAGTGTCAGGGTGCATTAAAGACTACATGGGAATAGGTGAAGTAGTGATGGGGGTTAAGGAGTGCACTTGCGATGAATGTGTTGAATCACGATATTGTGCACCTGAACCTAGTGTTACACTGTATGCTAACTAACTGGAAGTTAAATAAGAACTTTAAACAAACAAACAAACAAAAGACTACATGGGAAGCTTATTAAAAGTCTATCTTCCTGGGCATGACATCCCAAAATTCTGATATGGTAGGTCTGAGGTAGAACTCAAGGATGGACATTTGTCGTGGATTCCAGATGATTCTGACATGAGTGTTTCTCCGTACACTTTGAAAAAACAATGAAGTACATGGCCTGGAGGCAACTGATTCATGAGTCTTGATGATGTAAATGTCCAATGGGAAGTGTTATCGGCCGAGTTAGGCCCAATAGGACCAAACATAAGTCATGTTCAGGTACCATTCCATAAAAGTCTACCCATTTTGGTTGGCATACTTTGGACAACATGACCCTGCTTTAAAATGGTGGTTTAGGGGTGCCTGAGTTGCTCAGTCAGTTAAGCATCTGACTCTCGATTTCAGCTCAGGTCATGATCTCACAGTTTGTGAGTCTGAGCCCCGCACATTTTGTGAGTCTGAACCCCACATCAGGCTCTGTGCTGACAGGGCAGAGCCTGCTTGTGATTCTCTCTCTATCCCTTTTTGTCTGCCCCTCCATCCCCACTCAAAAATAAATAAATAAACTTAAAAAATTGTTTAAAAAATAAAATATCTCTCAAAAATAAATAAACATTAAAATTTTTTTTAAAAAGAAAAAAGGGGCACATGGGTGGCTCAGTTGGTTAAGCATCTGATTTCAGCTCAGGTCATGATCTCCTGGTTCACGAGATGGAGCCCCATGTCAGGCTCTGTGCTGACAGCTCAGAGCCTGGAGCCTGCTTTGGATTCTGCATCTCCCTCTCTCTTTGCCCCCGCCCCCCACTCATGCTGTCTCTCTCTTTCTCTCTCTCAAAGATAAATAAACATTAAAAAAAAAATTAAGAAAACAAAATAAATAAAACATTGGTTTAGGTTCAAGTTCAGGCAGCTTGCTGTGGAAGGACTGAAGAGTTACTAAATAGAGCCACAGACGATACACAGCATCCACACACTGCAATTACTAATAAAGCTGAGTTTTAGAAGTAGTTCTCAACAAGCATAGTGCAGCATCCTTTGATAGTGTGCTACCAAATTTAGATCAGCAGATAATTTTTATTTTTGCTACAGCAGATAATGTTGATTTTATCACACTTTCAGAAGCAATATTGAGCTGAGTAGGTTATATATTGCAGTGCAGAGTTCTAGGTAAGCATTAGGTAGAGTTAAAAAGTATTGTATGAGAGCAACGTGGAATCTCTGCAAGTTGAATGTTTTCTAGAACATGCAAGGACTTTGCCTTGGAAATATTTAAGAGTCCTGAAAGGGCAAGTGACAGTTCTATGCACTCAGTGTTATGACAGACGGGCTACTGATTATCTTCGTTACAGATGCAAAGGAGTCTCTCTGAGTGATCAAATATTCTAAAATCCAGTGTGTCTCTGAACACCAAAACTCTGAGAACCACCACCCTACAGTGGGATTTGGTGTTAAGGAATAATCAGATCTCACTGCAGTATTGAGGACAACCTACATAGCAGGAATATCAACCCAAAAGAGAGGATCTGGACAGAGCATGAGAGTATCCACTACAATAGTATAATTTGAGGTACCACTTTGGGTGGAAATCATTGAGCAGGGCTTTTGTGGGAAATGGTAAACAAAGACACATCTTAGCCCCTGACAGTAAGTGGTTGGCAGAGGCTAAGCAGGTTACCATTGCCCTGGGGGAACAGGCTGGCGTTGGATGGGCTTCCATTCCCAACAGGAAACTGGAGAATGTCTCAGGAATTGAGATAAAGTCTCTTCTTAAAAAATAGGAAATCACATCGGTGCAGTCATCAATGGGAGAAGGCAACAGTTCGATATTCATGTGCATAAACATGCACAAAGGGAAAGGTCCTACTATCTTCAAATACAAGGCATAGAGTAGTGGAATTAATTCCACATCTTTGGAGGATCTGAGCTTTGGCCCATTGAGTTATTTGTTGGCCACTTAGTACAGGGCTGTTACGTGAATTACAGAGTTCTCATTCAATATCTATGGTGGCTAAAATTTCAAACTTCATCAATGCTATTTTATCGATATTATCTACTATTATCCATGATAATGTATTTTTATATGCCATTCTCCAAAGGGGAAGATGTGAAAGTATGACACCAATGACAACTATAGAATGTCTCTATGTTGTAGTACAGTAGGAACGTTCTATGAATTTTAGTTTAAAGCAGAGTATAACCACTAAGGCTAAATGAAGCCACCAAACTCCCCCTCATGGATCAGAATATGTGCCCACTTCCTGGTTCATTTTTCCAGATTCTTAATTTAAAAGCTAAGCTCCTGCGCCTTAAAGAAAACAAACTGACAATCTGCTCTCTATTTTACTATTTATAATAAAAGCTAGCCCAAACTTCTCAGTTGCTATGACTTGGAAAACTATATTAGTTCTTTACCACTCTCCCCCGCCCCTCAAAGAATCCATGTTTTCATCCTGATGTTAAGGTTTAGTAGTCTCGTATGTTGTTTTTTCTACCCCAATGCATCCATCGCCATCTTTCATTTAGCTTCACTTAGGCGCTTTCTGTGAATTAGTAACATTTGAATTTTGTAGTCAGAGCACAAGAGCATATATCTTGGATATACAATTCATTCTTATAGTCCTTTCCTGTCTGTCTTGAAAAAGTCATACTAATCAATGCCAGTCCTGAGTTATCACACCAAGAATTTGTAATGCCAATTAACTCAAAATTTCCATCATGTATGAAGATTTATGATTACTCCAATGATGTCTTGCCTTGCTAAAAAGCAAGCCCTGTGTTTGCTAACGCAAGGTGTGTCTTCAAGGATGAAAGAGTAACTTCAGGAAAATGAAGTTTCTTGTGCTGATTATTCGAAAAGAAACCCCTACTTAAATAGAACTTAACTCATTCATTCATTTTCCCTATGTCGTTTATATGATACATTTTATACTCTTATTCTTTTTTTCCTTTTACCTTAGAAAATAGGATATTATTTATTTATTGCATTTATTTTCTTTCCCAAGTTTTTATTTAAATTCCAATTAGTTAACATACAGTGCAATACCAGTTTTAGGTGTAGGATTTAGTAATTCAACACTTCATACAACACTCAATGCTCATCACAAGTGCCCTCCTTATGCTCTTATTCTTATGATAACTTAAAAACAAATATTTATTTTTATTTTTTAAATTGTTTTTTAAATGTTTATTTTTGACAGAGAGCGTGACCTGGGAAGGGGCAGAAAGAGAGGGAGACAAAGAATCCGAAGCAGGATCCAGGCTTTGAGCTGTCAGCACAGAGCCTGACACGGGGCTCAAACTCACAAACTATGAGATCATGACCTTAGCTAAAGTCTGACACTCAAGCAACTGAGCCACCCAGGCGCCCCACTTATAAACAAATATTTAAAGTAATTCTTATGTACATCAGAAATGTTATCGTTATGTCAGTGTTTCTGTTGGCCGAAAAAAAAATTACATGGCTTCAATTATAATAGCAATATCCTCTGCGATGCAACAAAAAATTAAACCTGTTATGTATGATATAATTAATATGATAACCATATGTTGGAAATGATCATCTAAACATTTATTTAAATTACATAATTTATAAGTTGTTAGATTTTTTTATTTTTTCAATGATTAATGTTTATTTTATTTTTGAGAGACAGTGAGCACAAGTAGGGGGAGCAGAGAGAGAGAGGGAGACCCAGAATCTAGCGCAGGCTCCAGGCTCCAGGCTCCGGGCTCCGAGCTGTCAGCACAAGGCCTGACCCAGCTCCAAATCGCAAACTGCCAGATCATGACCTGAGCGGAAGCTGGTGCTAAACTGACTGAGCCACCTAGACGGTCCATACATTGCTAGATTATTGAAAGACACATATGTGACTCAAGTTTAATAATCTGCTCAGACATTTCACTTGAAAAATGAGACAAATGAACAGTCTAATCCAGAAGAATGTTTTGAGGTGTGCTTACCTTGAACAAATTCTCTAAAAGATTCGGCATTTGTGTAAAGGAATAAATAATTACCAAAAGAATTCAATTGTATCTCCATGGCTAAACTACAAAACTCAGCAAAGAAAAATGATATATCGGGGCACCTGGGTGGCTCAGTCGGTTAAGCATCTGGCTTCAGCTCAGGTCATGATCTTGCAGTTCGTGAGTTTGAGCACCACATCGGGCTCTGTGCTGACAGTTCAGAGTGTGGAGCCTGCTTCAAATTCTGTGTCTCCCTCTCTCTCCACCCCTCCCCTGCTCACACCCTGCGTGTGTGTGTGTGTGTGTGTGTGTGTGTGAAATAAACATTAAAACATTTTTTAAAAAAAGAAGAAAAATGTTATCTCACCCAAGCAAAATAACTTGTCATATCCCCTCCATTGCACTCTTTTTGAAAGTAGACAAATGGTATTTGCTGCATTTGGCAATGTTTTCTGCCTTATCCTCTCTCATCAAGGCCAAAATTCAAGTTCTGGTGTGGAGGGAGGGAGTTGTTAACGTTAATGCTAAATTTCGCAGGTAATCCCACTGCTACTTTACCCAGAGGAAAGTAACATTTATTGAGCACTTACATTTATTGAGCCAGGCCTGTACTTGCTAATGCTTCAATATGTCATTTATTCAGTCATTCAGTAAATACTTATTAAATGTGTACTGCTAGCCAAGCACTGGGAATACCAAGAAGAATACATCAGATTCCATGTCTTTAAGAGATAGAGTCTAGTTCTCTAATCTAGATCATTCAATTCTCACAACAGCTGAAAGGAAAAAAAATATTAGTATCCATTTTTATTTTGATGACGAGGAAACTGAGACTCAGAATGTTTCAATGATTTTCCCAAGATCAGAGGCAGTGTTTATGCTCAAGTCCGTCAGACTCCAAACTTCATTCCTGCTCCATTTTCCCTTTGTCGCTACCAGATGAAACACTTCTACACTCTATTTGGATGGTAGGAACTGAAATGTCAGTTAAGCACTGAAGGTCAAAATGCAATGATGTACAGTCTGAAAGCTCTTCCTTTTTTGCTTTCTTTATGTTTATAGCTTACAGAAAAGATGCCCACAGATAGTTACTTGCCTTCCCCACAAATTCGGGAAAGAGACAAAACTGCATTGTAGGGCGAGCAATCTAGTTGTCTGTTGGTGCTGGTTTTCGTAGGAGTCAACACTGAGCAAGCTATAACACTGAGACACAAATCCAGTCAGGGCCGGTAATCCTCAACAGTATGTTAGTTGAGGTCCTTGAATGTGATTCAAGTTCACTTCACAGTTCGTTTCTCCTTGCCTGAGGATTCTTAGTGCTAACTCCTATTTTCTATGGATAAATGCTGATGCTAGACAAGGGCAAGCATTTAGTTTTACTGTGGGGGGTACTTTGAAAGAATGACCTAGGGCTCGGCTGAAGGCCAAGTCCTTTGGAAACTCCCCTCTAAGCTGTGCAATTTTAGGCTGTGGTCATCTTTGGGATTTCCCCCAAAAAAGTTCTCTGTCATGGCAGAAATTTAACAACCCCATTTTCAGAAGAGTATACAAAGCCAGGATGTCAAAGTGAGTATGAAAGAATTTGCTTTGCATCTTGATTTCTCCATTCTTCTTAAATTCTTCCTCATTCTTAAATCTTTTTCATTTGTGTATTCTTAAATCTTTCACCATTTGCATATTGAAGTCTTCTTGTAAAAGTCTCCGCTTCCCCTCCAAAATGGTGCACTCAACATTTCCTGACAGTCTATGTCCCATAGAATTCTAGGTACTTTTGGTTTATTATCACCAAGACGAAAGAGAAAGTTTCTAAATAGCATCTGACAGGCTTCTAAAGTAGTAAGAGTTGCAGACTAAATACTTTGTCAAACACAATGATACAATTCAGGTTTCTAGCAAGCTGTTTCTTGGTTAAAAAGCTGGTTATATATATATATATATATATATACACACATATATATATACACGTATATACGTATATATATATACGTATATATACATATATGCCTATATATATATATACGTATATATATATATATATACGTATATATATATATATATGGGCACAAAAAAAGAGATATATTCAGAAACAATAGATCATGCCTATTTAAGTTGTTGGTAAAAGCACTAGATGACTGCATTTCATTTGCTATTCAGCATAATAAAATTTTAACCTTGGAAATCGTTCCTAGAATAGCAGACGGTTATGAAAAAGATCCTCATCAGTAGAAAGGTACAAACTATCTACATTATTCAAATTATTATCCAAATAGGCCCACGACCTCCACATGTACTAGGAGACTAAAAGTATATTCAGAAATTACTGGTCAAAAACTATCTGTGACCCAGATACTGTTTGGATTTGCATGAGATGTTTCCAAAGCAGTCCGGGAAAGCCCACAAATTCAAAGCAGCCTCTTTATCCTCACCCCATTTCTGCTGAGTCCAGGAACCTTATTTCATTTCCTGCATGGTAGGCATTTTTTAGGGACTAGGTAAGCCATGACATCTGCACTGCTTTCTGAGTCATTGTCGCGAAATGATACATACTTGGGTGTAGTACAGCTACTTGGTTCCCAGAGAAAACAAACAAACACGAGTCAGCTAGGAACTTGAGTTTTTGCTAAAAACAAGGACAATGTACAATTCAAAAATTTTTATTTATTTTTTAAAAACAAGGCCTTCAGCTTTTAAGTTTCCAAATGATATTTTCTAACCCTGAGAAAATATTTTATATGAGAGCTTTTGCTCTGTATGCCTCCTACAGGCACATGGCATAGTGTGTGAGGGCAACTGGTCAGGTCTCTTCCCAGAAGGTCTATCTCTGGCAGATTGAGACATAAAGCTCCTATTTTGATAGAGAAGGGCACATATTCATTAAAAAAAGAGAAAAGAAAAGAAAAGAAAAGAAAAGAAAAGAAAAGAAAAGAAAAGAAAAAAGAAAAGAAAAACCTGTGTTCTAATAGACTTAAAATTAATTCCAGGGGCACCTGGATGGCTGAGTCGGTTAAGCGTCCGACTCTTGATTTCGGCTCAGGGCATGATCTCATGGTTCCTAGGACCAAGTCCTGTGTAGACCTCTGCCCTGACAGCATAGAACCTGCTTGGGATTCTCTCTCTTCCTCTCTTTCTCTGCCCCTCCCCTGCCCACATGCATGTACCCTCTCTCTCTCTTTCTCTCTCACAAATAAAGAAACATTTAAAAAATAATAATTCCATCATTTTTATCTATATAAAAGGTAAAAAAAAATTTTTTTTAACGTTTATTTTTGAGACAGAGAGAGACAGAGCATGAACGGGGGAGGGTCACAGAGAGAGGGAGACACAGAATCTGAAACAGGCTCCAGGCTCTGAGCTGTCGGCACAGAGCCCGACGCGGGGCTCGAACTCGTGGACCGCGAGATCATGACCTGAGCCGAAGTCGGAAGCTTAACCAACCAAGCCACCCAGGCGCCCCCCAAAAAATTTTTTTAAGTTAGGCTTCATGCCCAGCATGGAGCCTGATGCAGAGCTTGAACTCATAACCCTGAGATCAAGACCTGAGCTGAGATCAAGAGTCAGATGCTTAACCAACTAAGCCACCCAGGTACTCCTGAAGAATAAATATTTACTGATACTATTAACTGTCATACATGACAGGGTCCTAGGTTTTGGACAGCTATAAAGAGTGAAATATATTTCCTGCTCAGAACTTAGGGTATAGTACATGGGGATGAGGGCAAAGCATGAATACAAAAGCCCCCTAATTTTAGTATATCATGAAATTACAAATAAAGCATATAGTGACTTCAGAGGTGAGGAGGAAATAACATAAGTCTCCTGCTAGTTAGAACAGGATATATCTAGGGGTAGTATTCAGATTTCTTAAATCTTTGATACAGGGAATAGAGGCTAGCAATGTTACTAGGAAATTCCTAGAACAACAACTAAAATAAACAAAAAATAATAATAAATGGTGAATCCTACTTTCTTCTCAAGTGAGGAATACAGTTGGATAGAAAAGTGTTGTCAAGTATTTATATTATACCGGGCATGGTTGAGATATTAAATTCTCAAATCATAATATTCTGGTATCATTTGCTTTATTTTTAAGATGAACTGATGAGTGGAGAGGTCAAGTAACTTGCCCAAGGTAACACAGGTAAAAAATGGTAGAGTCGGGATTAAAAGCAAAGTCCAGCTAGTTTCAACTAGGTGGCCTTGAATAAACAAAGGCTGATGAGGAGAGGAAACACAGGACATGTGAAGCACTTTAAGAACTTAATAAACAGTTTAAGCCTAGCAAGTCTAGGCCAGTTTGTGCTGTGGTAGCAAACAGCTTCCACGTGTTGGTGGCTTTTGGCAAAAAAAGCCTGTTCCTGGTTCCCATTACATGTCAGCTGCAGGTCTGCTGGGGTTCTGTGGTGAGTTCTCTTTGCTCTAGGGTCCAGTTTGAAGGAACTACCCCTACTTTGGGTATCATAGATCTTGTAGGAGGAGAGAAAGTCCCCTAAAGTTTCTACTTGGACGGGACACATACCACTTTGCCCTCATTTTGTTGAGCAAAGTAAGTGACATGGGCAAGGCTGAGGTCAATGGGGCAGGGATAGCAGTTCTTAGGGAGGAGCCACAAATACCTGAATAAGAAGACAATCTATTGGGGCACTTCGGTGGCTCAGTCAGTTGAGTCGGTTGACTTCAGCTCAGGTCAAGATCTCACAGTTCTTGAGTTCGAGCCCCACATCAGGCTCACTGCTGTCAGCCTGTCAGTGCAAAGCTAGTTTCAGATCCTCTGTTCCCCTCTATCTGCCCCAACCCTGCTTGGGCTCTCCCAAAAAATTAAAAAAAAAAAAAAAAAAGATTACAATCTATCACCACCTGCCCTCTTGGTCATGCAATACCATTCCCTCCTTTCTGTACCTTGTACTTACCCTGTCTCCAAAAGAGACAATCCAAAATTCTTACTTATTCATGGGATTAGGCCCAAAGTTCACGATTTTGTGATATTCTCTATATCAGGTCTAGATGTTACTCATTTTGATCTAGAGAGCTATAAATTAAATAACAAGTTATTTGTCCCCTACACACTCAAAGTACAATGATGAAAAAAGAGCAGGGTAATCTCAGTAAATGTTTCCACAAGTAAAGAGAAAAAGAGGAGACACACAAGAATCTCTGGGTCACCAAAATCCTAAGATCCCACTGGGCAGCCACAATGAGGGGCCACTGGCCTGGGGATGGGCCTCCCACTTTGGGTCACTACAGAGCTGGGTCAAGCTTAATCTGTGAGATGGGGGGAGGGGGGACACACTTTGAAGCAGAAACAAAAGCAAAGGTTTGATTTTACTTGGACTGGACTTTAAATAATTGAAAATGAATCTTAGTCTGGGCTGCAGGAAGTAACCAAGAGCTCTGTGATCAGCTAGAGATGTTTTAAGGGACAGAGAAGGGAAATTCAACAGAACACTGGTGAAAAGTGACTAGAGGAACTACAAAATCATTGCGTGTTTCTACCTCACTGAGTCCAGACTTCTTGTAAAATCAGAATTGGCAGATGGGGGCTGGGTATCGAAGATGACTATATTTTCTATCCTTGATGGCTGGGAAAATGCTGATACTATATATACATAGACATTGGGAAATAGAGAAGAAAACATTTCAGAAAGGAGGCAATGGCTGTAACTTTGAATATTTTCGATTTGCTACATGCTCAACATTGAGCTAAGTATTATAATCAAGAAAAAGTGAAAGAGCAGAATTATGATAAGCATTTTAAGATTCTGGAAGCTCACAGTATATTGGGCTAAGACTAATCTACAAGAGGCAAAGGTGGCAATGCAATGTTTAGATTTGATTGCTGATCTACTTTTAATGAAAGTGGAGGTTTGGGAAATTCATTCTCTTCATCTTCCTGCATGGTGCTGAGACTGTCTGTCTCAATGCTGCATTGATTTGCTCCTAATGATGCCTGTCCAACGTCTTCGGCTGGAAAACCCAAATGTCAGAGTATCCAAGTAGTTCTCTCCCCATTGCACAATGTACAACCTTCATTGCTGAGCAAAATCCTTGGACAGGCAGTTCTCAAGGACAGAGAATAAAAGCAAAATCGGAATAACATTGATGGAGTCACAACCTCAGGCAAAAAGAAGTCTGGATGGGTATAGGCCTGACTGAATCACATGTCATAGATAGACAGCCTTGGACCACTCTTATAAGAGTCTCTTCACCACCATGGAATAGCTCATTTTTTCACTTCCTCCTTTCTCCAAGTTAGTCAAAACTCAAGAAATGATCATCTCATCTATACCACAACTATATAATTATCTTTCAAAAACATGTTACTTATCTTACTATGTAATTGGTTTATTCTCATTTTAATAAAATAAAAGATTTAAATATTAATTAACATATTGTGTAATGTTGATATTAATAATATTCATTTAGTATACCATTTTAAATAATAAATAAATAACAAAATTAATAATAAATAAAATAAATATTTTTAAATGCCTCTGCTTGAATTTTTAAAACAGTTAACAATACTTATAACTCATATTTTATTTTGTGTATTTTTATTCAGTTTAATTGAGGTATAATTGGCAAACAAAATTGCAAGATATTTAAAATATGCATCATAATGATTTCATACATATATACATGGTGAAAGGATTCCTTCCATCTAGTTAATTGACACATCCATCTTTTTTTTTTTTTTTTTTTTGGTGAGAACATTTAACTTCTACTTTCTTATCATATTTCCATTATATAATACAGTGTTATCAAGTATATCCACTATGTTATACATTAGATCCTCTGACATTATTCATCTTATAGCTGGAAGTTTGTACCTTTTTATCAAGTTCTCCCTATTTCCCCCACTCCCTGGCCCCAGCAATCACTTGTTTATTCTCTGTGTCTATGAGTTTAACTTTGTATTTAGGTAATTCCATGCAGTAATTGTCTTTCTCTGTCTGGCTTATTTAACTTAGCATAATGCCCCAAGTTGTCTCAAAGAGCAAGATTTCCTTCTTTCTCCTGGCTGACTAATATTCCATCATATGCATATAGCACATCTTCTTTGTCCAATTCATCCATTGATGGGTACTTTGGTTGTTTCCATATTTTGACTATTGTCAATAGCACTGCAGTGATCATGGGAGTGCAGATATCTCTTTGGTATTATTTTCATTTCCTTTGGATATATACCCAGATGTAGGATTGCTAGATTAGACAGTAGTTCTATTTTTGATCTTTTGAGGACCTCCACATTTGTTTTCCATAGTGGTTGTGCCAATTTACATTCCCACGGTGCACAAGGGTTCCCGTTTCTCTACATCCTCACCAACACTTACCTCTTGCTTGTTTTTTTGTTGACAGTCATTTCAACAGATGTGAGGTGATTATCTGATTGCAGTTTTGATTTGCATTTCCCTGATGATTCGTGATTTTGAGCACCTTTCCAGATCCTAAAGTCAAGCCTCTAGTCCATTTTAAGTTGAGTTTTGTGGATAATATAAGATAGGAGTACAGTTTCATTCTTTTGCATGTGGCTGTCCAGTTTTGCCAATTATGACTTATGTTTTGAAAAGCTTGGTAGGATCCTAAATAATTTTTAAGAATGTAAAAGGATCCTGAGACCAAAAATTTGAGAACATTTGAGCCATGTAATTCATTCTACCGCTATAACCTGCAAGTCACTTATTGTTGTCACTGCCTATGCTTTGTTCCACATCTACAATGGATGTCATTAGTTTTGCTTGGGCAAGGGACTATCACTTGTGTTTGAGAATGAAGGAGAGCCCACTGGAATCAAAGCATCCTTGTATAGGGACTGTGACATTTCCGTCTCTATATCTCCAATACCTAGCCTAGGGCCTTACAAGCGGTAGCTGCTTAATAAAACATTGTAAACAAATGTACAGAAGTGATAACTTAATTTCTTTTTTTTTTTATTTTATTTTGAGAGAGAGAGAGAGAGAGAGAGAGAGCAGGGGACTGGTAGAGACAGAGAAGGAGAGAGAGAATCCCAAGCAGGGTCCACGCTGTCAGCACAGAGCCCAACTTGGCGTTAGATCCCATGAACCATGAGATGGCGACCTGAGCCAAAATCTAAAGTTGGATGCTTAACCGAGTGAGCCACCCAAGCACCCCTTAATTTCTTGACAAAAATGTATTTTGGGGTTTGCTTGATGTTCAGAGGTGAATTTGAAATGACATTAATGATACTGAAATGAGAAAGTGCTGAAGTGACCTACTAACAACAGACCTGAACAGACAACGAATAATATTCTATTTAAAAGTATAGCAATAAAACAGTAACAGCTAACCTTATTCAAGTGCTTCAGGTGTCAAACACTAAGCTAAGCACTTTAATTCATCAACTCATTTATTCCTGAAAAATGTCTCCAGGAGTTAGATGTTAACTATGCTCAATGAACAGACAATGATACTGCAGTTGCAGAGACAACAGCACGTGGCTTGCCTAAGGTCACACTCTGTGAGGGACAGGGCTTGGATTCTGATTTTATGTCCATGATGTCATTCTTTTCTTGCAGCAACCCTCAGTAAGGTGAGAGGCTCAGGTCATATCCTTAGTTACAAATGTGGGAACTGAGGGATAGAAGGAGCCCTGTACGTTGCCTAAGGTTCCACATTCAGTGGGGGACAGAACAAAGTCCTACTCAGAGGCATCTCCTGCTTGGGCATGGAATCACTGTACCCAAGGGAAGCTACGAGGTCAACAGGCATTTCAACCCAACCAATATTCATTAAGTGTGTGTTATAGTGGTTGCCCCACTGCCCAAGGTGAAGACAGACTCTGTTTTTCAAGGACTAAAATCCTATTCAATACAACAATTCATAGATACCTTGAGTACCATTGCTCGGTGAGTGAAACTGTATGTATTAGGCAAAGAGAAAAGCTAGTTATGTAAAGGACAGGACTTGAATGAGAGATACTTATGGTAGAGAAATCGGGGAAATGTAGGAAATAGAGGTGAGAAAGACTGATGGGTAAATATTTCCTACCCATACTGATCTTTTCCCGAGGTATAAAGAGAAGCAAACAAGAAATCAAGAGTTTGGGTCTGTGTTTTGGGTTTTTTACTAAGACTAACTATATGACCTTGGGTAAGTCACAATATATCTGAATCTCAGTTTTCTATCAATAAAATGAAGAGGTTGAACTAGATTAATAATTTTACATTTCCTCCCTATACCACTCCCAGCCTCACTGCCAAGAGATGAAACTCTCAATACATTGTGTCTTTCCAGGAATAATATTTAACGTGTATACAAGCTACACACAAACATATATGCATGTATATTTTTTTTACACAAATAGCATTACATTAATCCTATTTTTCTGCAACTTGCCTTTTCAACTTGCTTGTAGACCTTGACGATCTTTCTCTAACAATACATACAGGTTTCTTTTTCCTTTAACAATAGCTATTTAGTATTCCATTGTATGAAGACCCCATAATTTGTTTACACAGATCCCTATAGAAAGACATTGAGGTTGTTTCTAATTTTTTTGTTATTACAGTTATTGCCGTTGAGAACCTCCTGGAGAAATTTAAATCTTCAGTGTTTGTCAGAGAATACATCTTTGTGGAACTCCCGAAGCATCGCCACGAAGCCCCAGGGTTCCAGGAAACACTGTTTGAAAACCACTAAACAAGATGATCTTAAATTTCCTTTTCTCTCAATTAAATGAAACTCTTTTTAACCTTTAGTGTTTGTTTCACTCACACATTATTTTGCAGTATCTCCTAACAGTTTTGAGTGAATATACAGGTTTGGTCTTTCGAACCAGATTCTAACCAGCGTCAGGCTATTGATGGTTGAGCAGTTTTTGCATTCCTCAAAGCCTACACTAGCAATGAGTGAGGCATAAGAAGTGCTCAACAAACATATACTGAATGGTATTAGAAGAGAATTGGGTTGGTAACACAGAATACTTAGCTGTACTTTTCTGTTGATTTTAGCTGTCAGACAGGGTGTGAGTACCTAGCAGTTAACCTTGATTTCAGTGTAGAGAGCTTCAGTGTGTTAGATGCAGTTTCACTGTCACTCAGACGGGGATGTAAAGGGAACATACATCTTTGCATTGCCAGGGCGGTCAGCCATGTACGACTCTGGTGGCAGCATGCAGGTTGGATTCTGTGTAATGTTGCCTCCCTAGAGTTGTGCTCCAGTTGGCTAAATTCACAGAGAATATGACAAGAATTGTGACCCTTAGAATTGTACCTGGCATTAGCAAAACACATATATATTGCCCTCTCCTCTGTTCTCAGGAAATTCGCTCCATCCATTATTGTCCCAGTTACTTGAATCTCTGACCCCTTATTCTATGTATTCTTTCCATGTAAACATATTTTTCTCTTCTATCATCATGGTAGTGGTCCTAATAATGACAATGATGATGATAATAAATCCCTTGCCTATATCACACCTATCTTTCACAGATGAAGCTTTTTGAAGGAATAGTCAATGCCCCTGCCTTCAACTTTACAACCACACTGCTGGATGATTTTTCAGGCATTGGCTTGCTTGAAGTCTCTGTGGCATTATTCATCCCCTTGTCCTTCTGGAAACTCTCTTCTTCTCTCCTTTTGTGATGGCACATTTCCCTGGTTTTCCTCCCAATTCTCTGTTCGCCTCTCAGGCTTCTTCAGGAGCTCTTCTCTCTCAACCAAGTCCTTGCATCTCATCTTGAGCTCCATCCCCTGGCTCTGTGACCCTTAGTCCAGTCTCTTTCTGATTCATTGGTTTCAGGGTAAAAGGCTTCCTCTAAAACTTGCTCCCTCCCCTGGTTCCATAGTTTTTTCATTCCAATTTTAAAATTCCATTTTAATTTGCTGAACCTACTACCATCTACCCTGATGTCCAGCTCTGAGAACTTGGACCCCTACATGATTCACAGTCCCACTACCAAGAGATGAAACTCTGAACATATTGTATCTTTCCAGAAATAATATTTAATGTGTATACAAGCTTACATACATTATAAAGTCAAGTCACCCTGGACTCTCCATTCTTTCTCATCCCTAACATTCAGTCAGTCACTAAGTTTGGTCAGTTCTATTTCACGTAGTCAAATCTGTTCACGTTTTAGCCCCACAGTTACTCTCTAGGCATACCCCCAGCTTCCCAGATTACTGCCAACAGCCTCCTAGCTAGACTCCTTGCCTCTGTTCTAGTCCTTGCCCACCCATTGTGTATCAGGTGAACTTCCTAAAACATATACTGCTCCACTAAACTAAATGGCTAACATGTTCAATAGGTTCCTATACCATTCAGGATAAAGTCCAAACACCTTTGCTTCGTACAAATGTCCTGTTTATCTCTCATTTTTACCTCCTACCACCTCTCCCATTTCGTCCTTGCTGTGTTTTATATACTCAGTTTCTTCTTCCTGTAATATCATTTCTCATCATCCTCCATGGTTTTCTTTACTTCCTTCTTTGTAACACCAATTTTCATCGTTCTCACACATCTATCTCAAGCATCATGTCCTCCAAGAAGCCATCTCAAACCCAGATTCTCACTCAATGTTCTCCCTCAAGCTGTGCTCACCAGGTCTTCAATATAACATTCTCTCTCTCTCTCACTCTCTCTCTCTCTTTTTCAAGTAAGTTCTATGCCCAACATGGGGTTTAACTAGTGACCCTGACATCAAGAGTCACATGCTCTACCGACTGAGCCAGTCATGGTGCCCCGAGTATAAATTTGGTTTAGTATTTGCCAATGTGTGTTATAATTGTTGGTTGATCTTTCTCCTCCCACTACATTGTATGTTTTGGTGCTTCTAATACTTAGAATAAAGAATAAATACTTTTTGGATGAATGAATGTATAGACTGTATTTTGATGGGTTTATTTTGAGGAAGAGTGCCTATTTTTTAAATCTGAATAACCAAATGTTAAAAATTTAATACATGAACCTTAATATTTTTTTCCTGATTATGAAACTGTGGATTTAGTTACAATTGGTGTAAAGCACTTTAATGCAAATGAAAATTAATTTTTAACACATCTCTCCTTCTACTTAACCCTTCTCCGTTATGTTATTAAGAAACAAACAAGGTCAATAAACTATTTCCGTCTGGAGAAAACAAAGAAAGCTGATATCTATACTGTTGGTGTTTCGTAACATTGCCAAAGAAGAGTCGATGAAAAGTGCTCAAGAGAAAGCTGGGGCGGGGGAGGGAAACAGACATCAATAACACCTTTTTCTAAAATAAAATGACGATATTTTCTTTTTTAGTATTGACTTTGGTCATCTATATATCCTTTCACACTTGTTTTTTTGTTTTCATATTTCTCCCTTGAACTCCTCATCTCTCTAATCCCTTGTCCTGAACGCTCTTTTTCTCTGTCACTCCACTGCTTTCCTCCAGGTTTGCTAAGTCTATCTCCTCCACAGACTGGTTCCCCAGGCTTTATGTGGCCCCCTGACCTTGCCTTCCTCTCCCAGGACTGTATTTCCCTTGCCTCTCATTTGCCTCCTAGCAATCTAAGCAGAACAATACTGGAAATGGAACTGGCAAGCTGACAAAAAGGAGAGCAGTTGGAAAGAAAACTTTACTCATCAGGAAAGAGGCAAATATCTTCAAAATATCTGTGGGAAGGTGTTTGCTAAATCATCTGCTTCTTCAGATGTGGAAATTTCAACAATATGGCTCCACTACGGTGGATGTGCGCAGGAAGCACCTCCTTGGGCTTAGAGGACTGAGCAGATGCAAGGAATTATAGACCCCAGTAACTTAGCCTTGAATACCATCCGAGATTTCTACCCACCCCCCCTTTATTCATGTTCTTTCTTTCTTTCTGAAAGCCTTGCTGCAGAAATTCAAAAGGCTGAGTTCTGCCCTCAGCTGTGAGTCATGACTCCCACTGAAGCCAGGAGCTCATATGTATGTATTCGGAGGAAGTATTGGGCCTTAGGGACTCGGATTAAATAACAACAGCCCAGTCGTTTGTTTGCTTATTTGCTTAAACCTTTATAAAAGAAGCACGAGGCCTGCTGTACCTGAATGCCTTTTTATAATCATTTTAAAAATACACAGTAGAATTTAAATTCCCACAGTAGATCTCCTGCATTATAGTACAAATAATAACAGTCTATCTTAGCCTGTGCCCCGGGTCCAGGAGAGAGTCATAGGGAAAGAGGCAGGAATGAATTTCTAACGTGCCAGCCTTTCACTGAGAAAGGGCTGTTTGTATCCCCAGGGAATTCAGCACCAGGGACTGAGATTCAGTGTTCCCTGTAAAAAGCATGAAATACCTAAACAGCTTTTATTTTTCAGAGCTAGACAGCTGAAGGTAACAAGGGCCACTCCACTGGCTTCAGGAAAAAAGAAGATGTACAAGCTAGACTTCTGGCCCTGGACTTCTCTCTCACACCCTCCCCTCCAACTTCACACTGAAGCGCCAGCTGCCATATTTAATGTGACCCATACATTTGGCCAATATGGATGGATCCAGTAACAAGCACATACTCTTCACATACTCTTTTCTCTTGTGTGCTTCCACACAAAATAAATAAATAAAAATTGTATCCAGTACCAGTTCTCCTTGCTATCTCTCTCCCAGAGGAAATTTTTTCTTCCTACTAGTGAGGAATCAATGTACTTTACTTAAGATAACAACTGTATCAGATGTTTTTTTAAAAAACAGGATTATTTCTCTAATGTCTGAAATATGTAAAAACTTTATACTCTGCCATTCCTGTTATACTATATTTTTTTAATGTTTTATTTATTTTTGAGAGAGAGCTTGAGCAGGGGAGGGGCAGAGAGGGAGAGAGAGAGAGAGAGAGACAGAGACAGAATCCAAAGCAGGCACCAGGCTCTGAGAGGTCAGCACAGAGCCCCACACAGGGCTCGAACTCACAAACTATAAGATCATGACCTGAGCTGAAGTCAGACCCTTAACCGACTGAGCCACCCAGGCGCCCTGTTATACGATATATTTTAAAAATCTTTCATTTACGTTCTTAATGGTTTAAAAGACATTATATGCCAACCATGATAAAATAGTAAAAATAAAGAGACCATGCAAAAAGTGAATGATCCCACCAATTCTACTTCCCAGAAGCAACCACTTTTAATAGTTCTCATAGTATTCATATTTATATTTTTAAACATCAAATAAAACATTGAAGAGTTTGGCCGCATAGTATGTACTGTTTTTTCTCTTCCAGACATTTCTCAGCTCCCGACTACCCGGCGAGGTTTCTAGGGGCAGACAGGAGTGTCTAGACACCTCTGGCTTCTTCTAACATTAGCCCTGGAATGTAACACCTTCTCCGCCCAAGGACAGATCTACCTGCTGGCAAATTCCTTCACTGTAGCTTGTCTTTGTCCTTCATTTGACTGCCTGAACCCAGTGGAAATGTCTTCCTATACTTACTTACAAGAACTCCCAAGATGCCCAAATGCCAGGAGTCAGAGTTCATTGTCACTGCGCCCACTCTCTACCCTTTGTTTTTGCCTTTGGCCCGAAACTTGACACATTGGCTCATATGGCAAAATTAGCCTATGTTTGTTTCTGCGCACAAAGAGGATTAAACTGAGCCAATATTAAACAAACAGACAAACCAAACTTCCTAACATTGGCATTGCTTATAGATAAGCATTGCTAATAGAGAACTAAGGAAAAAATAAAACGAGACGCCACTTTGGTAAGATTATGTAACAGTGACATGAACATCATTTATGTGAAAGGGTTACTTATTTATATCGAAATCCTAAGATACACCATACTGATTAACTGTATCACTGTGTGTATTATCATTCCTGCCTTCATCTAACGAGCAAACATTTATTGCCTCATGAGCTTTAATTTTGTTGTGAATATGATTTTGTTACACACGTGTTAGATACTGTTTTGTCAGCTTATACCCTCCTTCTGCAAACAGCATCTCCATTCTTTGGAATGGTTACTGCCTCAAACATACTCGCCAGCATAATGGTCAGCACGAGCTGCCATATTTAATGTGACCCATATATTTGGCCATTATGGATGGATCCAGTAATAAGCCCTGGATCCAACTTAAGCCAAAAAGATCTTTCTTCTGGGACGCTGTTGAAGGAGAGCTGACAGCCAGTTAGTTTTTGCCCTGAGTGGAAGCTGCTGATCTGAAACCCAGGATCTACTGGCTACATTGTTTCCCACATGTGGAACACTAATTCTCAGCCCTAGCTGCACATGAGGATCAGCTCCTGAAACTTTTTCAAAATGCCCTGACATCAACAACCAGAAGTCCTAATGGACATGGTCTGGGATGAGATGAGCCCCAGGTGTCAGTATTTCTTTAAAACTCTTCAGGTGATTCCAACAATGAGGACCACTGACCTGGCAAAAAAGGCTTACATTGGGACAAGAATAGTCGTGATGAGCAGCGGCTGGCCAGAAGGGACACACAGACACACACGCTCGCGTCCAACAACCCTCTGTTTCAGGTACCTCGCAGGCCGTATTGCTTCCCGGGCCTTTTTTCTCACTATTCTGTTGACTAATTCTTTTTTCAATTACCTGAGATATTCCAGTGTCTTTCCAGTAAATCCTCCTTTTATCCTAAACTAATTTAAGTTCCATCTGTGTGATTTGCAAACAAAGAAGTCCATACTAGATCTCTGTTTTTGTGTGCTCAGGCTTAATAGATTTTTATACTTGTAGCGTAGTTTCTCTCCATTCATGGCCTCATTCACTAATGTTTTAGGCAATAATGCCTGCGGTATTCCAGGTTCTGTGTTACTGGGAATATTAAATGAAGAGACTATATACACCATCTATTTGCGCAGCTTTCACTCCAGCAAGGAATGGGCATATCAGCAGAGAGAAATAGCAACACAAGAAGTGTTATAGGGGCGTCTGGGTGGATCAGTCGGTTTAGCATCTGACTTCAGCTCAGGTCATGATCTTGCAGTTCGTGAGTTTGAGCCCCACATCGGGCTCTGTGCTGACAACTCAGAGCCTGGAGCCTGCTTCAGATTCTGTGTCTCCCTCTCTCTCTGCCCCTCCCCTGCTCATGCTCTGTCTCTCTCTGTCTCAAAAATAAATAAAAACATTAAGAAAAAAAATTGAAGAAAAAGAAGTATTATAACAGAAGGTTATTTTGACAGCACTGAGGAAATGGGTGGTCTGGTGGAATCATGGAAGCCTTCACAGAAGAGGTGGCCTCGGTGTTGTCTCTGGGGAGTGACTTAGAGTCGTGTGGTAGACAATAGAGGGTCCCCATGAAGAATTACATAACCAATGACCCAGAGTTATAAGAGAGTAAGGCATTTTAGGGGAATTACAGTACTTCTGTCATGGCTGGGGCTGAAAATTCACACTAGAGATTGGGAGGCGGGGGGGACAGAGACAGAGGATAGGCCGTGGGCAAATTGCATTTACCGTGCTAAATATGTAAGATTTTTGTCCTGTGGCTACTGCAGAGACTTTAAGGGAATGGCTTAGGTAGAGCAGTGCTATGAACCAATTTGCACGTTGGAAAAATTTCTCTGGAGAAGTGATTGGTCAGAGACTAGGTTGCCAGGAAGGAATCGAGTCAGGAGGCCCCTGCAACCATCCAGGAGAGAAATGGAGGGATCCTGAACTAACTCTAATAATGAGAACACATTTCTAAAAATTTGTAAGGTAGATTCCCCTACATGTGATAACCAAGTGACATCAATTAAAAGAGAGTGCGTCTGTGTGGGGAATAGTGGGAAACTCTGGAGCAGCCTTAGCTATAAGGAACACGGCGGTATACAGGGAGAAGAAAAATTGTTTCCAAAGGGAAAGAAGCAGCTAGGGAACGAGGAGAGCATGGTACTGTGGAAATTAATCATATCTTCAATATCTACACCAGGTTTAAGTAGAATACACTTATCCGTCATCTAAGGTTCATTTTTGTTTTCTGTAGATTTTGAGACTAGTCGGGGGGTGGAACTGGTTACACACCCCCTGGCTGCCACTGTTCTCTGAGCCTCCTCCCATGCCCCCTGCCAAGCCTGACTTTATCCGCCCCCGCTCTGGTAGTCTGGCAGGCCAGAAACCTGCAGACATGGAGAGGGAGAGGGCGCAAAGTACACAACTAGCTGCTTGGTGTTGACTCACTTAGCTCTGATGACAGTGGGATGAAATCCAGACCAGCGCTGGGCTTGTTGGCAGGAAAGGCCTCCGTAAGGAGGTCTGGGGAACTCCAACAGGGAACAACTGGAGTAGGTGGAAATGAGCTTGCTTGCCGTGCTTGTGTGTGCTTACAACGTGGGACAGCGATATTCAGAAGGTGAGACTCTGGCTCCAAGCTCTCAGATCTAATGTGACATTTCTATCTTTACCATCACTCTGTCCTCTGGAGGCCCTTTACCTTGGCAAATAGTTCTTAATTCGATTATAACTCCTGAGTAGGTATAGTTGACTAATAAAATACCCTCCTACTATATAGTCTGCATGCACATAATATCCCGTATTTGAATAAAATATGACCATGGCTCTTAAAGGCCATGGGAAATGGGGATACTATATAGTGGCACAGGTGTGTGGGGGGGAGATGGGGTGAGAATTTTAGCATAAAATTCAAGAACATTTTACCCAGACCACAAGGCCTGCGTGCCTGGACCACACTTCATCTTATGGTCCTTTCCCCTCCTTGACTATGTTCCAGACACTCTGACTTTCCTTCTCCCCCCCCCCCACCCCCCTCCTCAAGCAAAGTCATGGTGTCCAGTATCGAAAGTTAAAAGAATATATTTGTTAAAACTAATGGCTAACTGGATTTAAGTCAGGGCTTGAAATCTGGGAGAAGATGAGAAGTCATTTCTTAGAAATGAAGGACGGGGAGAGAGAAATTGCGGGGGAGGAAGCAGGAAGTTTCAGGGGCCCAGAGTGGAGGCTGGAAGGAGCAGCTGTTGCTAGATGACCTTCTCTGTCCCAGCAATTTCTCAGAATGTGCCTCCAGCATCCAATGGTCGGTCAGGATCTGCCTCCCTGGGATGGGAACTATGAAGGCAGAGAGAAGAGCTGAGAACATTTGAAAGAAGAAACTGAATGAAAAGTAGTTCTTGAATGAACCACTCCCTCATGCACTGTCAAATATCTATTTATAGAGGGCCTGAAACCATCTTTTAGTAGGCTAATCAGATAGGGGAAACTAGCTCACTGGAAAATTGAAATAATGCATAAACAACTTTCTTTCCTTTTATCCTCTTAGCACTGATTATAACATTTGGCCCTAAAGGAAAAATGCCATATCCCTGACCCAGTAGTCTCTGAACTTTTCATTACAGAGCAAACTTGAACAGTGCTAAATTTTCTACAGCGCAATTAAATTTCAGTATTCATTTTGTGCCTCTTTTGTGCCACACTAGGCAGTGGCAAAGCTGGTGTGTGAGTGCAGTGTGTAAGTGTGGTGCATGTGTATGGAAGGGTATAGTTCTGGCAGAAAGAGCAGAGGGAATGATTCATATTTTTAAATTACTATTATTTATTCTAATAGGGAACTGGAAGGAGAGGTAATAAATGAGTAACACTGTGAGCCAAAAAGGAAATGAAGAGTTTCAAATTAGACTGGAATCTTTTAATCCATCCTTACCCACCCAGAAAAAGAGTGGGATGGTATCAGGTACCCACAACTCATCAGTTCCAGTAGGTTGGACGTTATACGTATTTGGGACACAGTGACTTCTGACCAACGGGACATGATTTCTGAGAAAGGGGATCCAGTAAAAGGAATAGTTCCTAAGAGCAGTGCATAGGTAGAAAAGAGAGAAGAGTCAGAGTTGGAGGGCAAGAGAGCCTGGTTTTTGATGACTTATCAATAAGATCTGAAGGACAGATCAGATCCTCATTGGTGATCATTGAAGAGCTTCTATATTCACATCTTGCCTCATTTGAATTTGCCTACCAGGCATCCATTCTCTCTTGTCTGGGTAGTTAACACCTGACTTTTCTTTGGGAAACCACTTCCATCTTATCCTGTGTGGTCTTGGTCGGACTGCCTGTTTTAAGGGATCCTTCTATGCCCTAGCCAAGGAGTAAACACGTGCATAGACTAAGCCCACTCTGAGCCCAGTGGAGTGATACAAAGTTGGAAAACATGGAACTGATTTGTCTCAATGTCAGTGCTCTGAAGTGACTGCCCACAAGATTCTGCTCTGTAGTACTCTCTTCCCCAAGACAGTCTGATTCCTTTCCTTTTTAAACCTTTCCTTACAGTCATTTACTTTTAAGTGTTTATGCATTTATTGGGTTTTATTTGGCCAAAGTTGGTTTTCTACATTTGCAAACAAAGGATGCCAGGAAAACATCCTAGACCTTACCTAGTGGATTACTCAACACAGTCATAGCTAGATTATAGATTCCTTTCAGTTTTTATAAATTACAATATTTTTACACTCAACAAAACTTTGGGATTTGAGCAGAATTTAAATTTAATTTTCTTGCATCATGCCAATTGCAATGCAGAATTTGGAAATGTGTAAGATTCTGAATAACACACTCAGCCAAAGAAAGGCATAGGCAGGGTCCCAGGGATATGTTAAAAATAACCTAATCCAAGTGTAGGATTTCTTTTGCTAATTGAGGGGATGCCTATAAAGGAGAAAGGGGTAAAGATAAAAATCAAACAAGAAAATGCTAATTGCTAACCTATGATGCTTTAAGAGATGTGAGAAAAGACCTTTTACACATACTGAGATGTGATACTTGCATTATGATTACATAAGAAAATATTCTTTTTGGTTTTTAATGTATACTGTTGTAGTACTTATAGGTGAAATGACATGACATAAGGATTTTCTTTAAAAATATTCCAACAATAAAACCAACATCAAAGAAATCAAGAAATCTGAAACCAGTACAGTAAACATGTTCATGACTTCCTGGGGTCCCTTGTAGTAGTAACATTCTCTCTATTTTTGTGTATACTTGGGAAATTCCAAGATCAAAAGTTTAAAAATATCAAGTGAAACACCTCTAAAAAGTTAATTCTTTTGTGTATGTGTATTCTTGCACTGACATTTAGATCCTTTCATCATTTTTGAAAACCCCTTGGAAATTGTGTCTTTTGGCAGTGGTTTTCACCCCATCTTTTGTAATCTACTCAGTCTCATGATTTATAAAAGATTTGCTTATTAGCAGTGACCTGCTGACAGTAAATTACTTTATTAAGCTCTTTCTTTGAAATATACTCCCTCTTCTAACATATTCACCCACATTCAAAGGAAAACCAAATGGTAGGAATGCAAAATGAAGAAAGAAAAGCCTATGCTTAACTAACTTAATTTTTGTGCTCAACTTTTTTTTTTTTAACGTTTATTTATTTTTGAGACAGAGAGAGACAGAGCATGAATAGGGGAGGGTCACAGAGAGAGGGAGACACAGAATCTGAAACAGGCTCCAGGCTCTGAGCTGTCAGCACAGAGCCCGACGCGGGGCTCGAACCCACGGACCGTGAGATCATGACCTGAGCCGAAGTCGGATGCTTAACCGACCGCGCCACCCAGGCGCCCCATGTGCTCAACTTTTTAAAATGCTAAAACAGGGGCGCCTGGGTGGCGCAGTCGGTTAAGCGTCCGGCTTCAGCCAGGTCACGATCTCGCGGTCCGTGAGTTCGAGCCCCGCGTCAGGCTCTGGGCTGATGGCTTGGAGCCTGTTTCCGAATCTGTGTCTCCCTCTCTCTCTGCCCCTCCCCCGTTCATGCTCTGTCTCTCTCTGTCCCAAAAATAAATAAAAAACGTTGAAAAAAAAAATTTTTAAAAATAAAAAAATAAATAAATAAAACGCTAAAACAATGTGCCGCCAAAAGATATCTTACTAAATGTCCTTTAGAAAAAAAAAATTGCTTTTCAAATATTCAAACCCACTGTAAAGACGCAAAGGTGCCAGATTACCTAACACTAGTAATCTTTGCTCTACCCTTGATGTTCAGGTGTTTTTAAAAACCCAGGTAGCCTGGTAAACTCTTATTTTATTTTTATTGCTTCTACTTTGTAATAGCAGCCAATCCTGGAGAACAAAGGTCACATAGAACAAAATGAGTCACTACCCAAACTATGAGAAAGCCAGCAAGAACAATTATGGCACATCAACTAGACCACCGTGCTTCATGCTTTTGCTTGAGTGTGGCTAATACAGTCCATCCTCTTGATTTTTGCAATGTTTACCACAGTAAGGAACAATTTGGCTAATTTGCCTGTAAAAATTGATTTTGTTTGTCCTCCGATATTTTGTACTAATAAGAATTTCCCTTTAAAACAGCTAGTTCTGCCTCATCAACCTCAGACTTTCATTTTAGAGTGAATCTTCTAATTATAAAGCCATCCGGTGACAGTCTGGGCAAAGATGGCATTCTGGTTAACACTCACCACAAAAGAATACGGATGCCTGAGTTTAAACCAATGCACACCTCCTCCTAAAAATAGGGCAACATGTATAAATTAGTAATGGCATCATTTCATCTAAAACAGTTCACATCGTCTTACTGTTTCAGTTTGCAGAGACAAAATTCGGGGCTAACTATTCAGAGAAGAATACAATATCATCTATTAAAGAAGGTCAGATCGTTTTCTGCAAGTTAATTTTCAAAGGCAATCAGATCTTGAAAAGTTCTGATGATAGGCGACACCAATTGGCATTTTCTCAAACATTCTGTTAAAAGAAAAGAGGGAAGTTTGATAACATCAAGATCGGCTTCCCTTTTGTAAAGTTTTCTTAAATCATAACTTCTTTTCTATAGGAACAAAAGCAGCATGGTCCTATTTCAAAATGGGGACAAATAAATACTAACCAGAACTGAAAAAGATTTCAATGAGTCCGTTTCATATGGTTCTTCTACTCAACTGCAGGAATGTTATGTGGATTTGTTCAGGAATTATTGAAAAAGCAACAGGAAAGGGAATACAGTACTCTTTTTTTTTTCTTCCCTATTTGGTCTGTGAATTAAGGGAAAGGTGATGTGTTGAAATATAAGAAATGTTGTTAACCATACTCTACTCATGGGAGAAGCAAACTGTAGCTAGCTTGTGTTTTGTTTATTTCCCCCTTGTTTCAAAAAAAGATTTGAGGCAGCTATAAGATTGGTAAGCAAGGGCATAGTTACTGACAAGAGACTCTCTGCAGTGCTTGAGAACCCATGAAAGGATTTTCCCTGCCCCTTCTTTATGTGTGTCTGTAGCTCTCAGTGATTTTGAAATGGTTCAATAGCAAAAACTGGCCTTCTGCTGTCAGACAGAATGCTTCAGGGGTAGATCAGCAAATAGTATAGATCAGTGACTTCTGCAAAGTACTCTGTCTCCATGGAAGTTGTTCTTCCATCATTCATTCCCTCCACCAAAGCTGTCTGGTTCATCCTTTCCATAGGTGTCAGACCCAGACATGTAAGGGCAGAACCGAAAGCACACAGGGGAGTGAGTCTATTTCCGCATCGCACACATCTGTGCCGTGACAAATTAGGACTACAGTGGCTAATGTCATAGAAATTTAGTTGATGCACTTAAGGAGTGAACTTTATTTATTTATTTATTTATTTATTGACTTTGGGTTTTTTAAAAATTTTTTTTTTCAATATATGAAGTTTATTGTCAAATAGGTTTCCATACAACACCCAGTGCTCATCCCAAAAGGTGCCCTTAAGGTGTGAACTTTAAACAGCAAATACAAACAAGTGACCAATCCACTTCTGACAGGCCTCGGATATGGATAACCTCATCCATCCGAGAGCCTCAAAAATAGGCTCTTAATGACCTACAAGATGAAGAAAAGGATGGAGAAAAGAAGAGGATCTAGGCATGGCAAGGACAAATATATTTTTCCTAGGCATGGTAGGCTGAAGGTTTCATGAATTCTTTAATTTTTAAGGGAGGATTGAAAAGTAAAACCAGAAATAAACTACATAAAAAACATTTTTTTCTACCATATGACATGGTATTTGTGATTTTTGTATATCCATTTGTGCTTCATTGATCTATTTAGTAAATTGTGCACTGTTCATTCCATTATTCCTTCACTGTTGTTCTAAGGTCCAAAGTTAAAAACGATATCTGCAGTTGTAGAAGATACCTTAGTTGAGTTGTGTGCTTCAGGATAGGCTCACCGTGCTGGTGCAGTGAACAACACTGGACCACTCATCTCTTTAACTGTTAAACGTTTCATTGAAGCTCATAAGATATCTCTTAAAAATTTTTTTTAACGTTTATTCATTTTTTGATAGAGACAGAGTGTGAGTGGCGGAGGGGCAGAGAGAGAGGGAGACACAGAATCCAAAGCAGGATCCAGGCTCTGAACTGACAGCATAGAGCCTGACGTGGGGCTCGAACACACGGGCTGTGAGATCATGACCCGAGCCGAAGTCGGATACCCAACCAACAGAGCCACCCAGGTTCCCTGCTCATAAGAAATCTCTTGAGGATCTTGTTGCTCTCCAGACCAGTTCCCAAGGATCCAGGGTTGTTTTCTTCATAGAGCTATAGTCATAGCTATACCATCTGGAAAATGGGGTTTCCAGGGTCACAGGCACAGGGGGGTAAGTGCTCCTTGACCAGAAGTGACAAACTTTATTCTCCTCAAGCCCCCAACCAAACTAATGAGGGGGTAGAAAACGTGGGAGAGCTGCATAGTATGTTGTAAATACCCCTGTCCCTGCCACATCTGATTACTAAAAGTAAGATCCATGCTAAGACTGACTAGAGAATGGAAGTAATACCTCTTCTGGAAATCTTGCTGAAACGCTCGTAAATATAAAAATTGGGGGCGGGGAGCTTTTTGAAAGGGCACATTGCCAGGCCCATGTGTCAAATTCAGTTTTGTAGGGTTGAAGTAGAACTAATGCCTTCATCAGGCTTATTCTACCAAGGGCTGTGTGTAGCATGATGAACATGGAAGACAGATTCTGCGGTGAATGTAAAAATTCTCTTTAGGGTACTGGATGAAATGAAACTAAAAATCAAAGACAAGTCATGTGGGAAAGTCAACATCTTTTCAAGTTACCCCTTCCATTCTCCAAAGGGGTTCATTATGCCTTTATAGTCAAGGGAAGTTGGATGCCCCCCCAACCCCTTGTAGGTACGAATGCAACACTGCCAAAAACTCTCTGTGGAGAATCATGTTAGATCAGGGCCTTTGTCCAGGCGCTTACTTTTCTCCTTCTGTTTTCTTCCTCTTTTGTCAATTATATTTGACTTGGAGAGAACACAATAGAGGAAAACATCATGTTTGTTTCTCCTCCAAGCCCTAAATAGGGCCTTTCCATTCTTCCTTTTCCTCTCAGATTCTTACTGAGGCTTTGTGCTCATTAGTAGGTATTCTTTGGAGAGAAATTTGGAAGGAAAAAATTAGATGATAATATGGGTGATTTTAAGTGTAGGCATGCACAAAAACTTCTTAAAAATCAGGTTGTGGTATGCATTCTTATTTTAGATTTGCCCTTGTTAACATCTCCTCAATAAACAGGTGCATACACTTCCCCAAGCTGTCGCTGTTGTTTATTTAGCCTGTATGCTTCAAAATCTACTGATGGATGATACCCAACCAGCTTGAAGCTTGACTTTTGGAAACTAGAGCCTTAAAGTTTTAATGAGACTTTCTTAAAGTATAGTCCAACAGGTTTTTTATAATAGGAGCGTATCTCTTGAAGAAACTATAAGAGTATCACTTTTGTATGTTAATTTTAGTTCAACAAATAGGAAAAATGATTATGAGTAATAGCTCTCAGCTTTCAGATAGTTCTTTTCATGTTCAAAGTGCTTGACAAACATTAATTAAATCACTGGCAGTCAAATTAGATAAATATGTTCTCTGTATGTGCATAGCTGTACCTTCCATGCACACAGTATTCTAAATCACATCACTGCAGATCAAACACTTTTTTGCCATCTGAACTTGGTTGGCTGACACTGATTCCAAGCAACAGATAATTGCTAGAAGGGCTAATCATGAAGAGAGATTATGTAAGCTTTCTTTGCTTTTAAATAAAAACATGAATTTATCCTTGATAAAAGGTACAGGGTGAACTGCAGTGTAAAATTCTTCTGTCTCTGGGCCAGAAAGTAACAATGACAAAGCAAATTCCTTGCATTATATTGCTGGAATAGCTAAACTGTAATTTAAAGAGATCATTTCATCAACAGAGAGTACATTTCATATTTCCTGGGCTACTAATGTTTTTGGCCTCTTTAGCACCAAAAACAAGTAGGCTTTTCAGGCTAAGCATGGTGTTGATTTCAGCAATATGGTAATTGTTCATTAATGCTAGGAATCCTTGGTCACTACTGACTTGAGAATTTGCTGGCATTTGGGCCAGCAAATTAAACATAGTAAATTTCATGATTATTTTTAGAATAACTTGCACTTTTTTTTTCCTTCATTGAATTTAATGAAGCTTTCCAAACCATCCCAAGAAATTAACTGCTCCCAATGGACCTTCAACCAAAGTATATGCCAAATAAAAAAGAGTGCTAATAACATTCCATCTTTGAATAACACCTAATGAATTAACACACTCTACTCACCTGCACAGACAATTGGGAAAAGGCATGCACATGCATGTGTAGAAACATCTTAGCCAGAATCAGGCTAGGTTTCCTTGAGATGCTTAAACTGCATAACTATGAATGGAGAGGACTTCAATTTCTCCTTCTATTCTATCAAACTAGTCTAGTTTGTTTCCAGGGGGAAGAAACTACTTGTTAATTGTCTTGAAATTTGCTGAAACTTGCTTGCAATTTGCTGAACAAAAGAACATTTAGTTCAACCAAGTTGTCTTTTTGGACAGACTGTGAAAGTATTACTTGGAGTCGGAATAGCTGTTCATGTGGATCTCACAGAATGGTATTTGTTTCTCTTTTATAGAAATGCCAACATATATGCCTATAAGCTTAAAATCTGAGACTCTTCTTCGTTACTGAGGGAAACCTGGAGTTCAGTGGGGTTACGTGATATGCTCAAGGTAACACTCACAGCCCACATGGTCTAAACATGACAGATGGCAGCAGGGAACCATAACTGATACGGTTCTGCATCTGCTTTAGTGTTCCTTGTCCCTACTGGTAGACTCTTGCCATATCCCAGGAGTAAGAGTGAGCTTTTTCTGATATTTAGAGTAGACAGTCATCGATGGGGACTGACTTTCGGCCCAGAAAAACTTATTAGATATATCCGTATGGTATAAATTTCTTCTTCCTTTAGTATCGAGACAAAATATTGGACCTGGCTGGGGATGTTTAAATGGCTTTAAAAGTTTAATAGTATTCCAAATGTAAAAGGCCTTAAAAGGCAAATAAGATAAAATGTGTATATTTTGAGTTGTACTTCTTCTATTTATTTATTTATTTATTTATTTATTTATGGAAGGGGAAGTGTAGAGGGAGAGAGGGAGAGAGAGAAAGAGAGAGAGAGAATCCCAAGCAGGCTCCACACTCTGTGTGGAGCCCAATGCAGGGCTTGCTTCCATAACCCTGGGATCGTGACCTGAGCAAAAATCAAGAGTCGGATGCTCAACCGACTGAGCCACCCAGGCACGCCTGATTTGTATTGATTTTTACAGTCAGAGTTCACTGCCTTCATTTCATCACTTCTTAATACCCCACCCTGTGAAAACTCTTCTCTTGGAGGTTACACATGACATCTTTCTTGTTAATGGTACTAGCTTTTACTTAGTGTTTATTTTCCTTGACTTTTTTGCTGTATTTGACACAGTAGACTCTCCCCAACCAACACCATTTACCACCCTATATAAATACCCAATAGTTGATTTCATCGACATTTTTGTCTTCTTTGCTAACTGTGCCATCAAACATGTCCTCCTTACATCATCTCCTGCTTGGATTATCACGCAGGCTTCTGTCTGGTCTTCCAGGTTGTTATCTCTCCCTTCTCTAATCCATAATTTCAGAGTGACTAATCTTCCAAATATCTACACTTTAATCCGAACTTAAAATTCCTTCTTCCCTACAGGGCCCTACTTTTCTCTCCTGTTTCATCTCCTTTGCTTTCCTCTTGGCTCTTTACATTCCAGAAACACTTGCCTTTTCTAGTCTCAAAGACACTATGCTTGATCCCTCCTTAGGGCTCTGCGCTAGTTTACTCTGCCTGAACTTCTCTTCTCCAGATCATTCCACAACTGGTTATTCCTTTCATTCAAGTCCTTGTTTAAATTTTCCTCAGAAAGATCTAACCAGTTTGATCTCTCTAACCAAACTGATCTCTCTACTCAGTTTGATGCCCTTACGTTTAATTTCATTCAGAACAATTATTACAATTTGGTAGCTGTGTATTCATTTGTTCCTCTGTCTCTCCCAAATAGAGTGTATACTCCCTGAGATCGGGAGATTTTTATTTTATTGCTTTCCCTCCAGAAACTAGAACTTAAAGAGTCATGAAAATCTGTTGAATGAAGAACACTAGAGGTTGTATCATTCCTAATCCATTCAACACTATACCCTCCTATTTCTATATAAGCACACTGACCAGTCCCCACAGGTTGTTGTCACTCTCCACGGAATTTACTTTCTATTGTGTCACATGTGTCCACCTTTTTCTCCAACCAGATGATAAGCTTCTGAAAGGGAGAGGCCTTTTTATACTTTTCCAGCCCTCCAGGCCTAGCAGAGTGCTGAGCAGCATTTGGTATGTATTTAGCAAACACTTATTGATTTATTTCTGACTGTAACATTATATACTGCACCACTGAGCACTTTTACATCAGTAAGTCTGAAACGGAAATAAAAATAGGTCGACCATAAAACACCAGCATAAGGCCTATGACAGGGTGAGAGCTTTCTTTCTTACTTTCTAATTCAATTGAGTAGCAAACTAAAGTTTTCTGGAATGAGGATGTGATGAATAGGAAAGCTTACCTTGGGAAAATTTCTTCCTTCTCAAGCAATTGGAGGCTGATCACCCTTTGAGCACCCTCTGAGTGCTGATCACCTTCCAACTCCAATGTGCTCAGCTCAATGTATACCGTTACTGACTCTTGCCATAATCCTAAAGTCACCTTGGACTTTTTACTGTTCTTTGATCCCTGTATACATACTCACTGAACTCACGTCTTTTCCTTAGTTGTCTTTGTGACTAACATTTCTTTTAAAACCCCACCTGCTACTTCAAAAGTTATGGTGTCATGTCTTGTCTTCAACCTTCTCTCCTGTCAAAGCCACCCAGAATGATCTCCTATTGGATCAAGTCTAAATTTCTCAGGCTCAAATTCAGGCCTTCTGTGAATGATTCTACCTTGTCATTTCAGCTTGGTTTTCTATTGTCTCTAAAAGGAGCCTCCTGTTCTAATTCATCTGATCTCCTAACTTTTCCCCATTCTTAGTTTGCTTGTTTTCTTCCCTGTACCTTTGTTCAAACAATTTTCCTTATGTCAATCCAAATTCTACATTTCCTTTTTTTTATTAAAAAAAATTTTTTTTAACGTTTATTTATTTTTGAGACAGAGAGAGACAGAGCATGAGTGTGGGAGGGTCAGAGAGAGAGAGGGAGACACAGAATCTGAAACAGGCTCCAGGCTCTGCACTGTCAGCACAGAGCCCGACATGGGGCTCGAACTCACGGACCATGAGATCATGACCTGAGCCGAAGTCGGACACTTAACCGACTGAGCCACCCAGGCGCCCCTCCTTTTTTTTTTGTTTGTTTTTTTTGTTTTGGTCCTTTTAAGAGATCTTCCCTTGATTTACATGGATAATTTTCAATTTAAGATTTGGACTTTATGATTGGATCCGTGGTTAGTAATGGTGAATTGTTTATTGTTTCATATTTCACCTCCCCAGTAATACCATAATTTTCTTTTATTTTTAAATAAGGTTTTTTTTTTCTTTTTTTTTTTTTTTGAGAGAGAGTGAGCATGTGTGAGTGAGAGTAGGGGAGGGGCAGAGGGAGAGGGACAGAGAGAATCTTAAGCAGACTTCACACAGCACAGAGCCCAACACGGGGCTTGCTCTCAAGACTGTGAGATGGTGGCCTGAGCCGAAATCAATAGTCAGACACTTAACCAACTGAGCCATCCAGGTGCCCCTGTAGTTTTCCTGACAATAGGGACTTTGTAATATCTACAATCACGCACAGCTCTTGGCACCTCCTCGGATGAATGTGTTTGGGTGGGACGTGGCTCCACAGGCCTGTCCAGAATTGTCTGGTTTACACAGATGAACCCTGAGCGGGTGAGATGGAGTTTGTGAAATAGGAATCCTTGAAGTCAGTGGCACAAAGATGGCCTCTAAGAGCAATACCTTCCTAGTTAATGTCAAGTCCAATTTCAATTTCATACATCACTCAGACCATGTAAGCAAAACTGCAAAGGCAAAGACTTCTGATGTTGAATAGTTTTATGTAATTGGTAAGTATTAGCCAGATGCTGGCAGGTATGTGAGACAAGAGATCCAAACCTGAATACTGACTGGCTTTGTTTCCAATGAATCTGGGTAATATTGAGCAAGTAATTTACCCTCTTGGGGGTTCAGTTCTTCATCTGTAAAACGACAGGATTAGACTCCAGGTGATATTAAGGACTAGATAATTCAATTATAAAATTACATGATTCTATTTCCAAAGCAATGGAATGGAGACCCCAGTCTTTAGAGTTTTTCATATACTTGTTCTCTGTGATAGGACTTATTAGTTTTGTGTGTACTTAGCAACCCAGCTTTCAGCTTTTGGCATTTACACTTTTCCTTTTCCCAATTTGTGATAAAGTAGAGGGACAGATGGTTTATTAGGCTTTCAAATGCTTGCAATGCTGTTGTTCAATTCAACAATGGTTTTAAACTTTGAAGGTCCACATAGAGCCTGGATTTTGTTTAGAAGGGAAGATAGTTTTAACTCTTCAATTTAAGGATAATAACGTTTACTCCCATATTTTAAAACAACATGTGGATGTAACTCCAAAGGCCTAATCAGTTTCCTTCATTTCTTAACTCATTTCCACATCACACCCTAACTCTTCCAAGTTGCAGTTTTGAAAATGAAGTTACCAGACTTCCAGTTACATGTGCATGTTTTGCCTTCTCCTGACTCACTTAACCCACAAGCTCCTTCCAAATACAAAACCCTTTAATTCAGAAACACAGAAATTTAAATGTGGAAGGGACAAATTCCTCATTTTATAGGTAAGAAAACAAAAGGTTCTGGTGCTCTTTCTACTATGTATTTTATCAAAAAGTGAGGTTAGGTTGGAGGGAAAAACATCTAAAATTTGTGAATTCTAAGCCCCAATAGAAAATTTCATTCTTTTAAATTTAAGTGTCAATACATTACCCCAAAGAGAAAGTAGAGACAACTAAGCAACTCAAAGGTCACCACTGTTATCGCCTTGCTTTGTGCTTTTAATTCGTCAGTGACTCTCTTCGTGTAAGTGTGGACAAGCAATGGTTGAATACCCAAAATGCATCCTAAGTGTGTGGAGGAGTCAGAACAGAAAAGATGGACAAAATGTAAGCAAAGGAAAGTGTGAGCCTGCCAAGAGGTTCCGAGAGCGGACCATAGGGAGGGAAATGAGGACGCGTAGGCGAAGCAGATGCAGCCAAAGGGGTGCAAACTGCGGAGCAGGTACAGGTGGCAGGGAAGGGGCCGGGTACCTGCTGGGGTCCTGAGGCTCCAGCAAGCCAGGAAGAGGGACGGAGACAGGGAAGAGGAACCGGCACAAAAACTGCAGGAGGAAGCCGAGGCCGACCTAGTGAGCAGCGAAGACCTTCCAGAAGAAAAGAGAAGGCGCCAATGCGAGCTTAGAACGATACTGAGGGGTTAGGGAAAGAGTAGGAAAAAGCTGAAGAGGCAGAGAGGGGTGCTGATGAGAGATGGAAAGGGCGCGCATGGAGGTGGGAAATGAAGCGAAGCCTTCGGGCAGTGGGCAGGTGAGAAGAAGAGCGGGGGCTGTGAGCTGAGGTGGGCCGGTGCGCGCAGGCGGGACGCGCCGCTGACTCAGGGACCCCGAGCCCTCGGCGTCCAAACCGCGCGGGTGGGGGGGGGGGGGGGGGGGGGGGGGGGGGCGGAGCCTTGAGAGCGTGGGCGGGCCAAAGGGCGGGGCCTGCGCCTGACGCGCCTCGAGGCCGCAGCGGCCGCAGGCCGGGAGGGGCGGCGGCAGCGGCGGCGGCCGCGGGGGAGGGGCACGGCGTCAGCGCGTCGCCGGCTGGGCCGCGCCGGTGGCCAGGAGGGAGAGACAAGGAGGAGGAGGAGGAGGAGGTGAGTAGGCTCCGGGCTGGGGAGCCGCGCGGCCCGGCGGGGAGGCGGGGAGCGCGGCCCCTCCCCTTCCCTCCCCGACGCCCGCCTCGCGGGGCCGCGCGGCGCGGAGTTCCCAGAGGGGCAGCGGCGGCGGCAGCGGCGGCGGCGGCGGCGGCGGCGCGAGGAGTTGGGGGTGGGGGGGGGGGCGGAGCTGAGGGCCGCGCGGGCGGTGCGCTTCCCGAGCGCACGCGCTGCGCTCCTGGTGCCGTGATCCGCGTCGCGCCCGGAGCGGGGCACACGGGCTGCTGCGTTGCAATCCTGCACGCTGGCCATTTTGTGATTTAATTTTTTTGAGTTCTGCGCTTCGTGCGTGCCAGGTTCCCGCGGCCCGGCGCGCCGCCGCCACCTTCTCGAACGGCAGGCGAGGGGCGGGTGGGGGCGCGTTACATCCCCGCGGGGAGAAGGGAGGCCGGGTTCCCGGGGTTGGCCTGAGTAGGCGGAGGGGCCTCCTGGCAGATCCAGAGGCTGCCGGGCCGGGTCCCTTGCGACGCCCGGCCCCAGGCCTTCCTGAAGGGAACCTTTGCGCCTGGCCCCTCTGTCGCCCTCACTTTCTTGCTTTCGTCAGCCCCTCTCTCTCTCGGCCAGTTGAAACGAAAGACCTCATTCGCCCGTTACCCCTTCCCTCCAGTGAGGATCCGGCGTGTACTTATTTTGATCGGGAGCTGGGCTAAGTGTTCTGGTGGAAAGGTTCTCTTAATCTAAGTCTTGTAAATCCAGCCATGTACTCTACAGCGAAGTTGCAGTGCTCCACAATTTAACCTTCAGGCTCCAGGGAGTGCGCGCGCTTTCTCCCTCCCTCTCGCTCTCTCTGTGTCTCTCTCTCAAATACAACTTTTAGAGTCTTCTGAGAACTGTAAGCATTAGATTATCTTTGAGATAATTCTTAAGTTAGCGCCTTCGGGCAGCTCGATGGGAGGTTCAAAGAGAAGGCTTTACACTTTTTCCTCCACCTGTATCACCGTTTGAAATGGAAAACGTTGACTTGACGGTGATTTTCCACCGAGGTGGGTTTCACAATGCAGCCCCCGAGTGCTGTGGCTCACCTTGGTTGTTTGGTGCTACCTCTGAAGTTGATTTTAAAGCCCAATGTAGTGGTCAGATAAAGGAGCTGCTGAAAAGAAGGTCAGAATAATTCAGTAGAGCCATTTTTTTGCATTCTGTTAACCTGTTTAAGCTAAAGCGTGGCAGGAGTTTCACCTAGGAACCCACGTACCAAGTGCTATGGTGAATTTTAATGCATTCCAGGTCTGATGTGGAATAGATTCTCCTTAGCTCTTTTATTGTATATTTTCCTTAGGATCTTGTATTTAATGAAACAGTTTGAGTATGGAGGGTTGGAGGAGTACGTTTTGAATCATGAGACTTTCTTTGACAAACTTGTAAACTAAATGGCTAAAATATGAACCATGATACTGAGATAAAAATAAGAAACTGAATTTTTGGCATTATCAGTTTGAGAAGTTGACTTCTTTACTCCTGTTTTGAAACCCTGTTGACATTTTAATTTTCTGTACTACAGAAGTACAGAATTGTGTTTTTAAGGGACTTTCGCAGTTTAATCCAAACCCATTATTTCACAGGGAGAAATTAAAGTTTCTTGAAGATATTTAACAAGAGTTAAATAGAACTGGTTGGCTTAATGAACTGAAATGAACACTTAAGTATACAGTTTAGACCTCTCCGATGAATACTCTTGTGCCAAAATTTGTTTTGATTATGTTATCTTAAGAAAAGCCTAGTAATTACTAAATTTTCTTTTTTCTTTTTTCCTGTTTTGGGTATATGCCTTAGTTTATGATTTGGACCCATTAGATACAAATGACAAATTATGTATAGTTGGGAAATGTTACATTCCATCAGTTGAAATAGTACTTTCCAGTTTGATTGAAATTAGTAATTATTTTCACTTTAAGAACGTTTGTTCATATTCTTGTTTCAGATAGTCTGTTTCAATTCTAGGAGAGTGGCAGTTCAAGATCCTCATATATAAGACTCTGGTGTATGTAATCTTGATATTGATGAGGAAGAAAGGTGCTATACGCATGTAGTAATTGAATTCCACTTCCCGAGCCAACATCACTTTTCTTGGTGGGCCTCAGATGCAGAGGTCCTGAAGTCCTGGCTAAGGCAGGGTGAATTCTTTGCATCTGCACCACAGTGTTTAGGCATTTAGCAAATACTTTTTGGTAAATACTTGTGTACGCTTTACCTGGTGACCAGGTCGTATTCTTTCTGTGTAAGCCTCGTGTCTAGTGCTTGTGGTCATTTTGGGCTCAATCAAACTTAAGGGAGCCAAGTGCCTGGAAGTCATGAATCATGATATTGTAACTTGAAATCATTCCATTTCCATATACGTGCTGAATCAAATATTCTATTAAGTTAAATTCCAGTATTGGAAGAGGTAGCAGGTATCAAATATTTTAGAAAAATTGGGGGGACAAACTTAACATTGAGAATTTTATTCTTTTAACATATGTTACTCACTGTGAAGTTGGGAAAAAGGAGCATTATTTAAATTTTTTGATAGGTCACCTCAGTAGAGCTGAAGTAATGTGAATTTTCTAGTGAAATTTTCCTCTGGAGCAAAGTTTGACAGCCATCTATTGAGTGACCCTCTAATTGTTACCGTAGGCCACATTTTAAAGTTTTGGTTTCACTTTATAAGGATAAACATTTTTCAGCATATAGACCTTTGTAAGGAGCATGACTTTTGGAGTCCAGACTACCTTGGCAGGCTGTCCTGAAATGATGTATTAAACAGTTTCAGGCTGTATTCGATACGGCATTCTGGTGATACAGTAAAACCAAAGGAAAAAAAACCCGAAAACCTCACTGTATTTTCTTTTTTTCTTAGGCTTATCTCCTCTTTCTTTAATAGATCAGAGTAGTGTGTTTTGTTTATTTATAAAAAAAATTTGAGGAAAAGTTTCAAGCATTTCTTTTGGGAAGTACCACCACTCCACCCTTTGTATAGCTTTGGAAAATGTTTGAGCAAATGCAAGGTCAGTTCCTTCCAGTGAGTCCTATTTGAATATGTAGAGCCATATAAATAATAGCCTTCACAGGGATAACATTTTTGTACTACATGTATTGTTTTCTATGACTCTATTACTGAAAACATTTGTATAGTACAGTAGGGCAGTATTTAATGTATAGGAAGCAAATCTTTCACATGTATCATTGCTGGTTCTTTTGCTAGTCCCAGTCTGTGTGTTCTATCCACTGCAAGTTCTATCCCTTCGACCCAGTTTTTACATTGGTTTTTAAGACTGAAAATACAGGGGTGCCTGAGTGGCTCAGTCAGTTAAGTGTCTGATTTCCAGTCGGGTCATGATCTCATGGTTCGTGGGTTCAAACCCCACATCAGGCTCTGTGCTGACAGTTCAGATTCTGGAGCCTAGTTCGGATTCTGTCTCCCTCTCTCTGCGCATTCTCCACTCGTTCTTTCTCACTTGCTCTCAAAATAATAAATAAACATTAAAAAAAAAAAAGACTTAAAATACATTAAGACCTCCATCCACTTCCAGACGTGTGATCTGGACTTACTCCGGTGCCCTGAGCGTTCATTGTTCACAGAAGTATGGTATCTCACTGTACCGTTGGCATATGTGCAGTTTGACCATGAGATTCTCATTTTTAAAAACACATTACTCATCAAGAGTTTTGAAAGACATAGCATAAACATTTAATGAGGTGTGTGTGAGGCATCTAGAATATTTCAATGTAGGTTTAGGTGGAATTAGGGTATGGATTCATTAATCAGTAAGAATTAGGAAGACTAATCCTTTCCTGCTACACTTTAAGTTCATACTTAAGTCATTTAAATAGATGAGTGTTTTGTTTTTGAGTATTTATTTTTAAAAGTAACCAGAGAAGCAATTCCACAGCCTTTCTTTAGTAAGTGTTAAATTGTCCATAGAGTTGATGTGTTTTCTGGTGTTGTTTCTTTTTGTACACCGGATCCCTTGTGGACCTCAAACCTTGCCTTAAGCCTGCTTAAGAACTCTAACCTCTTGGTCATCTGCCTCTCCTTGCTATATCCCCTATTCCTCTCCTGGACTTGGGACCTGTTCTTGTCCACAGGCAGATGGTTGGGGCTCTATTTCAACCGAGGCAGAACTTGCAGAGCCAAGATACTGTGATACTGCCTCTGGGATTTGAACTTACTGGATTGACGCCTTGGATACTGAGGACAGGCTAGCTGAGAGCTGGGCTCTTTGGCTATTACGATTTGGGCCCATTTTGAGGGTCAGCTTTTCATTTGCATCAGGCTCTAGAACACCCTAGACTTCATCCAGTCATTACTTAGATCCCTTTCCTGACTGTATACCTGTTGGATTCTTTGCCTTCTTAGTTGACTCATGTAATGGGTGATTTATATCCCCCATTTTCAGTGGTAGCTATTTTTAAGTATTTGGTAGTCTACCCATGTCTTCTCTCAGTTTTGAACTTTCATTTGACCAAGTAGCTGTTGTATTTTCCCATGGCACATTTGTTTATGATCTGTCTTTCCTTCTAGATTATGTGTACCCCGAGTGTTGAAACTGAATCTGTGCTCTTCCTGGTGGTGTTCTCAGCACTCAGTACAGTGCCTGGCAAATAGCAGGTGATAAATAAATATTGATTAATATAAAATTCATCCTAGCAGGAAGTTTGTTATCAGTATGGGAAATCAGTGTTCGTATAGAAATTTAGAATTCATACAAGAAGTTTAGACATTTCATTACCATCATTAGTACTACAGAATCTGTATATTTTAAATTATAAGCATATCCATATAAAAAATAGCTTGGCAGGGCATTTATTTAAGAAGAAAAGGTGTATAATTTTTGCTATGCATTTTAAGGTGTTGCACGTTTCAGTTTTTCTTGAGTTTGATTAATATGTAATATTTTTTACACATTGAAGTTTTATGGCACTATAAAGAAGTGAGTTTAATGGTCCTCTTTTTGTTCATTAGTAATTGTATACTAAAGAGTAAATTCTCATTAAAAGGCCCTTAAATGCCTGCTCATAAAAAGAGAGACCTCTTTGATTTTGTTCTCCGTACAGTCGTGGTTACTGTTTTGAGGCAGGTCACCAAACTCTTTAGTAGTGTAAACCTTTAAGTTGGTTTCAGAACAGTAGTCAGTCATGTATTGAATACCCAAATTACCATGTCTTCAGACAGTAATGCAAACACTCTGTATTAAAAAGGTAATGACCATAACTTTTTTTGTAGAATTTCTCGTGCTAATTTTTTAAAGAGGACGTTTGAACTAAATTTCCTGTGAAGGCCAACATCTCATACTTTTAATGATAGTGGAGTATATGTGTATGTGTAGAGAGGCGGGGGGGATGGTGTTTTTGGTAGTGGTATTTTTAAGTGGACAGTTTACTAATTATGGTGAGGTAACACTTTACAACTCTAAAAGGAAAACTTCAATTATCTGAATGAAATTAGGTACATGAAATTAATTCAGATAAATGGGGGAATCCTTAGTGTAAATGATGCATGTCAAGAGACATGACCTCAATCTTGTTTTTTTGTTTTTTGTTTTTTTTTCTATATATGTCAGCTGCTTTTACATTACTAGATTGTGATTTTTTTTGGTGATGGGAGGAGATAAAGTTTGCTGTGTAGTTTTTTGTTTTTTTCCTTTGCCACAAAGGGAATCCAGAATGTGGTATTCTATGAGAAGTGTAATTGCTCATCTCTCGCCTGTGCTGCCCTGCCCTTTTAGGTAGTATACCACAGCCTTCCATTTTGTCACCTTCCTGTCAAATGTCAAATGTGTTTGTGGAATACACATGCAGTTTGTTTGAGAATACAGTTTGTTTGAAATTAAAGCCACACCCCTCTATCCAATCACAAGATGTTTATCCTTCCCAAAAGCTGAGTTACAAGAAGTTAAGATGAATTGAGCTGGGTAAACCTTAATTCCTTCCCTGTCCCCCATAAGGTTTAATATGAAGCAGTATCTTAAGATGTAGGATCTTAAAATAGAAACAAACACTGGGGCATAACCCCTGGCTTTTATGGATCCTTATTTGAAGTGAAAATTTTGCTGATTGATCAGAGTTTAGGAATGCTTTAGGAAACTGATTTCTGCTGTTGTTTATTAAGTGTGCAGCACTCTTGGGCTCCTGGCATCTGAAAGCTATTGTGTAAAGAGTAGACAGCCTCTGTAGCTGTGATGACATTTTTCTCTAGGCATTCTTTTGTTTTGTTTTTGAACAGAGATAGGGTTATCTCAGCTATGGAGATGTGTGTAGAAATTTTACTTCTCTTTTCAACATTACCTGTTGACATTTTACCTAAAGCACCTGCGGACATTTTTTACTTTCATTCTTTATTTTCAGCATGTAGCTGCTTCCTTTTTGCCTCTAGGTCTTTGAGATACAAGATGATTCATATCTTGATTACCTTGGGTAAAGTGGATATGATATCAGCAAGTTCTGTATCCAGACCTTGTGAACAATTCCTAGGTCATTGCCTGAGACCTTCTTAAATATATGCAGGCAGTGTGATTGAAGAGCTTAGGCTTCAGGGTCAGTCGAAACTGATTTTGACCCTGTACCATTTATGAACAGCATATCTTTGGGGAAAGTTAGTTACTTTTCTGGTTTTCAGTTTCCTCAGAATAATCTTACCTGTATTGATTTATTGTCATATACAGATAAGTGTTTAATGGTATGAGTTAGTTCATCATCTACCTAGATCATTTTAAAAGGAAGTAGGTTTTATTCTATTTGAAGACAGAGATAATCAAATTAGTAAAAATCTTTTCAAATAGAGGTCTTGCTCATTTGAATTTAAAACTATGTAAGATTCTTGCAACAGTCGATCTATTTATATACTCAGGGTACACTGATATGTGACATAGAGAGGTAGAATATGTAGCATACTTTTGAATTAAGACAGACTTGGATTTGTCTATAGGTGATCTAGCACTTGGGTAACCTTTGGGAAGGGAACTTTACTTTCTTGACTCAGTTTTCATCTGTAAAATGGGTAATAAAAGTGTAAAGAATAATAAAGGGTGAAAAAGGATAATATGTTGTTGTAAAGACTTCAAAGAGGAAGTATGCAAAATACTTAGTAATGCCTGAATCCATAAATACTGATAGTTGTTATTGTGACCTCAGACAAATGACTTCCCCTCTCTCTACTTCAGGTTTCCTCATCTGTAGCATGAGTATATCAGAGAACTAGTAGAATTATTATGAGGATTTAATGAGATAATACATGTAAGTGCTCATTTCATGTTAATTGGTGTTACATTGTTTGGTTTCCAAATGAGTAGGACCAATTTTGAATTAAAATGAAATAATTTGTACAGATATTTAATATAATTCTTATGTTGCGGGATATTTATTATCAATTTGGGGATGGCAACTTATCATTTATAGCTTTCATTGTTTCCTTAAGACAACAGTTCTCAGACTGTGATATGTAGACCCATGGGGGTTGCCGAGAGCCTTTTAGGGGGTCTGTGAGGTTAAAACTTTTTCATAGTAATACGGACTTCTTGCTGTTCCCATTGCTTTGACATTTGCCTCACTGATACTAAAACGATGGTGGGTAAAACTGTGGGCATCTTAGTAGATATTAAATGGCAGTGGCATCAAACTGTACTAGTAATCATTGTATTCTTTATTACCATGCTTTCCCAGTAAAAAAACAAAACAGAAAAGCCAGTTTCACTGAATAATGTCCTTGATGAAGCAGTAAAAAAAAAATTTTATTAAATCTTCATCCCTGAGTACACTTTGTTTTAATACTCTTTGTGATGAGATAGGAAATACGCAAAAAACATTGCTGCTGCGTATGCAGAGTACATTGGTTGGCTCAAGGAAAAACCCTTCTATGATTTTTTTGAGTTTCAAACTGAATTAGTTGTATTTTTCATGAAACATCACTTTTACTTGTAATAATGACTACCAAACTATGATTATTTAGATTTAGATATTTGGCAATCATTTTCTTGAAAATGAACAAAGTAAGCCTGTCACTTGGGGGAAAACAACTGGTAATACTTGTTGCCAATGATAAAATTTGAGCTTTCAAGTGAAAATTAAAATTTTGGAGAACTTGTATCACCTGCTGTGCCCTTGTCAGCTTCCCAGTACTTAAAGACTTTTCTGATGAGATGGGTAATGATATTAATGAATCTGCGTTTTTGCTGTGGTATTAATTAGTTAATTATGTCAAGATTTGGAATATAAACAAATGCAAGGAGCTGATATTTTCAAAGTGATCAGCGTTACAAAATTATTGGTAAAAAGCCCTTATAAAAAGCAAGTAACAGGGATGTCTGGGTGGCTCAGTTAAGTGTCAGACTCTTGATCTCTACTCAGGTCATGATGTCACTATTGGTGAGCTTCATCCCTGCATCGGGCTCTGTTGACAGGTGTAGTCTGCTTGGGATTGTCTGTCTCCGTTTCTCTCTGCCTCTCTCTCTCTCTCTCTCTCTGTCAAAAATAAATAAAACATTAAAAAATAAAAGCAAGTAACAGAATACAAAGAGTTTATGTGATAATAGGATCCATGTTATAGATAACCTTCAAACTCCAGCTTGTCAAGTTTTGGTGTAGTATCAAAGAACATTCATAATTATTTGAAAAGGCAATTCATATTAATGTTAATTCCTTTTTTATTGAAATCAAAACAACATATCACAACAGATTGAACATAGAAGAAGATAGGAGAATTCATCTTCTATTAAATTAGAAAGAAATTTCCTTTTTTTTAAAGGAAAGTAATTTTTCATAAAGTATGTTGTCATATTACATACGCCATTGAAATTTTAAAATGAATTAATACTTAAACTTTTCTCATTTAATTTCTAATATAGTAAATATTGACAATTCTGCCCCACCTTAACAAAAAGTCGAGAATTCTCAATTTTTGAGAACACAAAGGAGTTCTGATACTAAAAAGTTTGAACTGTTCCCTAAAGGGAAGGAGACTAGATTCATCAAAAGATTCAAGTTCTGAAGTTTTAATCTTTTGAGTGTTCCTTTGGAATATGGACTATATGCCTCTACTTTATTTTTCTGGATTTGAGGGTATGTTGCTGGACTTCTGGGTTATTCCCTAAGTGGGCAGAAGGTTCCTGTATGTGTTATTGAAGAAGATTTTCCTTTTATTTAAGATTGGTGCTACCTATATGCTACTCAGAATTGAGATAAGGTTAATGGTCATTTCAGTCAGCCTCTTCATTTTTGATACAAACTGTTTTGTTTGTGTTAGAGCTATTCATGCAGGTTTCAGAATTGTTCAGCATGGCAGTCTATTTCAAAGTTGTAGTGAAATTCACTGCTAAAAATAAACTGCCATTTTCTCTGAAGTCTTTACATGAGGCTAATCTGTTCTGCTATAAAGTCTTCCTGACATTTCATAGCTGTTTTCTAGTATAGTCAGTCTACAACTTATTTGTGATTATTTGCAGCAATATAATATAAATTACAGATGGGTTCTGTGCCATTAATAGTATGGACATAGCTTCATTGTGGACTGTTGGCATGTTTCTTTGGGGAATTATATTCTCACTGGTAGAAGTCAAGCCAAATGCATTTCTCCCATTTTAGTCGGACAGTGGCAGGAACCCCCCGCCCACTTTTCCCTTACTGTAGAAATGGGATTGTTAAAGCTTTGATAGAAGGAAGAGAGACATTCTGAGGCAGTGCTCAAGAAACACAGATACTTTGAGCTCCCCAAGTGAGTAAAGGGTAATTGTCAACACGCTCAGGTGAAGCAGGTGTAGAAACTTTGGGCTAATTGGCAATGATGAAAGGAAAAAGAAGGGATGTTCTGAATGCTGCTTGGGAATGAGATATTCCCTTTTTAGGGCAGTTGCTAAAAAATAAGAGATGCCTTAACATGGGTAGTTCTAGGTTGGGAAATCCATTTATATAGAATTTTTTTTTGTTGTGCTCTTATATTTGGTTATTGTATGAACTGAGCTCAAGAAACAATGACAAGCCGTTTGGGAAGGTTGAACTCATGGATTTATAGGCCAGAGGTGTGAATGTAAAAGGAAATGAAGTCCAGGGGCATTTATGAACAGGAGGAGTAGTGGAAGCCAGGAAAATGTTGTAGTATGCAGATTGTCCACAGGGGCCCTGAATAAATTCATGTTACAGAGTGGTTGTTAGAGCAGGGGTGGAACTGGCTATCAGCCAGCAGAAATCTGTGATTGACTGCTGTGACTCACAGCCTACTGTCCTAGGATCTCTGGCAGGAAATAGAGAATTTTAAGACTGGTATGCAGTGCAGGAAGCCTGTTATGGAGAATGGTTGACATAACGCAGAAATCCAGAACTAGGAGAACTTAGAGATATGGGAGAGGCCAGTGTTGGAGAGGAATTTCATTTGAAGCTGAGCTCCTTGTCTTCTTCTTGTCCAAGGGCAGTGTTGACCCCTTGGATTGAGGCTAGGCTGAGCCAAAGTGGAAAGCAAAGTAACTATAACTGTCTGCACTGGAGTGACAGGCTTGCCCAGAAATATTTGTTAAACAAATTGATGAAGGTATGGCAAGGGAACAGCTGGGTCATTGAACACAGGTTCTTCATGCAACAGATACCAGGTGTCCTATTTCCTACCTACTCGATATCCTCAGGTCAGGGGTTGGCAGACTTTTTCTTTAAAGCACCAGAGAGTAGATGTATTCATCTTTATGGGTCATGTAGTCTGTGTTGCACCTACTTAAGTTTGCCATTGTAGCATGGAAGCAGCCATAGAGAAGTACATAAATGAATGAGTAGCTATGCTTCCAATAAAATGGAAGGAGACTGAAGTTTGTATTTCATATAATTTCACATGTCACAAAACACTAATCTTTTTTAAAAAACTTGTTTCAACCATTTAAAAATATAAAATCTGTTCTCAGATCATGGCTGTATGAGCATAGGCAGTGGGCTAAATTTTGGCCCATGGGCTCTAGTTTGCTGACCCTTGTTGTAGTCAAAGAAATCACTATCAGTTATGATGCTGAAAGCTTAGCGTTACTGAAGTAGATATTCTCTAGGACAATGCTATTGGTGACACTGTCTTGTTTTATAGGTGACACTGATGATAAAAATCCGTTCAAGAATTTAGATGTGACATCTGCAGCAGGTTCAGATCTCTCAGCTGTAAGACAAACTGGATACTTCGTAAAGATTTTCATCTGTTATGCACAGAGCCAAAATCCGTTACTGAAATTGTCTGGGTGAGCAGCCTGCTGGGTCCAGTGATGACGCACTAGTAGACAAAGAAGTTGAAAAAGAAGGATGGCATATTCTTTGGATGACTGGCAGAGTGTGACGCCAGTATGGCATCAAGCCCTACTATGATTCCAAGGACTTCATGACTAAATAAAAATTGTTTGTTTTTTTTTTTTTTGGTGGAGGTAGTCGGAGTAAATTTAATTCTTACTTGGGGAGTGTGTAATGTATTATCATTTCATAATGATACATGGTAATTGCTTTGGTAAACTATGAAGATTCTGTCCATTTACAGAACTTACGTAGTTTTTACCTTTTAGTATTGGGTTCTTTTACTTCAAGGGAAATAGAGTAAAGAAAAACATCTACTTAAGCTAAAAAAATTAACCTAAGAAGGTTAATGTAAAGACTGTCATTATTATAAGAAAGTTTTTACTTTGGGGCATTCTTGAAATTTTGCTCTCCCCCAGCATGCATAAAATATGTTTCTGTTTGCAAAAAGCTATTGTACCCAGAACTTTCTAAGAAAACGTCCTTTTGCATAGGCTTTTGAACTCCTTAGGGGTAGAAAATCACAGTCTATAATATTAGGGGCATAGAACAGTTGAATTAAAAAATTAATATCTTTAGACCTATTAACTAAATTCATTTAAAATGATTAGTGAACAGATGTGGATTGGAAATAACCCTGTATTTTCTAGAACCATTAAATCACAAGAAAACTGGAACATCAAAGCATTCTCTGAAACAAATCAGTATTTTAATTTGTTAGAGACCCTGCTTTTGGCATGTATCTGTTTATTCCAGTAGTAGAGGATTTGAAAGCAGTGCTACAAAATGAAGTGGGTGGATTCTTAATGTTGAATCCCATTTTTTTTTTTTCAGTGAATCTTCAACATTTTTTTTCATTTTAGCATTCAACAAAAACTCTGGCATCCCAGAATATAAAACATAGATTCATGCAGCTCATCTACAAACAGAAAAAGATTCCCTCATGACTTACCTTGAAAGCTGTTCAGGGCATATACTATTCAGGGCATATACTGTTTTATTCAAGGCATACACTCTTGAATTTGTCAGTGTGCGACAGCTACTACTGCATGTTTTTGGTCAGAGTGCAGTGCAACCAACAGCCGTCCTGCTAGGAAGAAGATCTGTGGTTGCTGAATAGTCGAAGTTACACACATCTAATTTACAAGTCAGATTAGAGATCGGAATCCTATGATAGCTTTATGTGGAATTGATTTCATTTCATGGTTTTTAAAGCTGTTTTTTCATCGAAGCAATGCCTATAACTGAAAGGTGTGTTGTAGCATTTGAATGCTTTAAACTTCTGAATCTGGAATGAAAGGATGTTCTTATAGATGTTCAGATCCTGGAACTCAGGGATTTTGAAGTAAAATGCTCTTGTCATTCATTTATTGTGCCATAATTAAACTGCCCTGTGTTATTGTCATTAATATTTGGAAAACTTGGCCATTTTCAAATATGAGGCACTTTAGGAAAGACTGTTGTATGTGTGTGTTTGTGTTTAAAGCAGCAAACTACTTTTACCTTATAAATAAGATACATGTAATAAAAAATTATGTGGGTTTAACACTGATAACACATTTGAATCAGGAATTCATTGTGGTCTTTTGAAAACCTATGAGGGGGAGGGGACAATAACCAGAGCATTTTGTATATTGCGATTTTTTTTTTCTAAAGCAAACTTTTATCAAAATATACAGAAGAGTGGATACATGTAGCTTGATAGGTTTCAGTTACTCTTAATTCACCTGTTCTTACTGACATTGAGAAGACCTCTCATAAAAGTATAAAAAAGTGGTTCATTGCAAAAAGGATAGTGGTATTGCTTGGAATTTGAGAATGTAGTGGCAAGAAAACATCTGTGTTAATCTTTTAAATGGTTTTTGAGACAATAATTCATTTGAATATAATCAGGAGAAGAAGAAAATCCAGGTGTTTAAAACTAGTTTTGCCTCAGTGGTCAGAAGATATTTAGTTTATCCTCCCCCACATCCCATACTCATGTGATAAGTTCTTACGAATTGATTTCTGAGATGACAAAACATTAGAAATTACAGGGTTTTGAGAATTCATCAATTACATCTTTTTGTCCACTGTTTTATGTAAGACCTGTTTGTTTATGATATTTATAGGGTATGAGGAAGGCAATGATTCTGGCTTTTGTGGATTTCAAAAAAGACTTTGAAGAAAAAGATTAATGCAAAGTTAGGATGTAATAGGCATACATTATTGTGTTAATTACTGTCTTAATTTTAGTAAAGCAGTGACTGTTTAGGTGCATCCTTCCCCTATTGCCTTGCCCCCTGACTTCATAATCCCCTGGCTAAAGCTGCTTTTTGTTAAGGCAAGTGACATAATTTTATGAATGGAGAAAATGAGGCTATTCTAGACATTGGGAAATTAGTGGAATGTAAAGGGAGAAAGAGATTGTAAATGTGATATGTAACAAGATCATAGACTAGCACTCTATTTTTGGATTGACGGGTGGTATCAATGCAATAGAGTGGTTTATTATGTACTATTTATTTAAAGCTTCCTGTTTAGTAGGTATCGACTAAGATACTTTGCAAAAGTTTTAATTCATTCTGCAACCTTGAAAGCAAGTGCAATTATCCTAATTTCCTGATGAAAAACCTAAGGGGTATACACAAGGTCTTAGAAGTAAAGATCAAAAGTCCCACATTGCGTCTCATTTTATAGAGGCCTTTTCTCTCCAGTCGTTGTTTGATAAATGAAGAAATAAAGTAATCTGAAAGGCCAGCATACAGTATGGGAAGATTTTAGGATTAGTGTCTTTTAACATAAATACCTTCATGTTGGTGTTGCAGAAGGATGTTGGAGCCTCCTTGGAAAGTAGGGAGATAGTACATTTGCAAATACTGTATCTGGACTCTAGAACTTCTCCAACTAATGGGTTACCAGTTAATATAGTACTGTATAGCTGTGTTTTCAGATGTAAGTGATGCCATGATACAAAATCTATAAATGAAAGGTCGGTGATAATGAGCTGCCACAGTAACATATGTCATAAGCTAGATTAGATCAACTTCGAATAGAATGTATACAAAAATGCTTGAAAGAGCGTTGGTTTAAAAAGTCTGATACAGTCTAGGGTGACTACCAGTTTGGGGTGTGGGAATAACTGTGGAAAAACAGTGTCACAAAGCCCATTAAAATGAGAACTATAGATGTCTACAGCCTTTACAAGTAGACCTATACTGCCTATAACAAAACATCATCTCTTTGGAAGGACACATTCAGTCACTTGGTTACGAACAGTGCCTTAGCAGTATTTTTTTTTTTTTTTTTGAATGTTTAATTTTGAGAGAGAGGCAGAGAGAGAGGGAGATAGAGAATCTGAAGCAGGCTCCAGGCTCTGAGCTGTCAGCACAGAGCCCTATGTGGGGCTCGAACTTGAAATGGCAAGATCATGACCTGAGCCAAAGTCAGATGCTTAGCAGCTGAGCCACCCAGGCGCCCCTTAGCAGCACTGTTTTTAAGTGTAAAAGACAACTGTGTGAAAGGGCTTTCAAGTCAAAATATCCAACTGTGTTTTTTCAGGTATAGAGTAAATGGTAAGGAATCTTTGACTTTGTCATTCATTGGTCCTTTAGGAGGAGTGAAGTGAGCAAACAACAAAAAACAAAAAACACAGCCAAGGTGGCAGCATGGTCAAGTGGCTTAAATATGAGTACTTTGGCACCTTGGTGAAGGATGTGGTATTGAAGACAGGAAAAAAATTGTTGAAATTATTGAACTCAAGATGCTAGAATGCAAAATAATTATTTTAATTACTTGAAAATACAGGGGAAAACAAACAAATCCCACAAAGGGTAAGATTTAAGGAGAGACAGTCAAGAGTGAAGTGGTTGTATGATATTCCTAGACAGAGTTTTTACTCAAAAAAGGAGAAAAATTGGTGAGAGAAATCAGGAAAAGGGATTTCGAAATAGGTGTTACAGAAATAGGGAAGTACGCTCCTCCAAGATTGCTAGGAGGCAGAGAAAACATTGAATAAGTAGAAGAGTGATCTTAAACACGACGTTGAATTCATACTTTATAGTAGTCAAAAGTGACCACCTGTTTAAGGTCATGATCTCCCAATAAAAGACCTGCTGATTAGTCTCATTCATTCTGTGAATGCTTATGGATGTTTCTGTGGGCTAAAATTATCCAGGTAGCCTTGTGACAGTGGGTAAACATGGATTTGGATTTGGGTTTTAGAGTCTGATTTAGGCTGTAAGTTTGTTAAGATTATTACCAATATATTTTCAGCTTTCACTAAGAGATTATATTTTACATTAGCTGGCTATCCTTGACATTGTTCAGAAGTAAGATACCAGATGTGATTTAAATCAACTTTATTGAATGTAATTTGTATACAAAAATACAGTCATTTTTAAATGTATAATTAATGAACTTTGACAGTGTATCTACCCATATAACTACTCCCTTCCCCCCATTCAAGACACAGAACATTTTAACATCCTCCAAAACTTCCCTTATGCCTTTTTCAGTCAGTTCTTCCCTCTCCTTGAAGACAACTTCTGTTCAGATTTCTATTTTCCTTAGATTAGGAAGTTTGTTCTTGAAGTTTACATGGAGACATAGAGCATGTACTGTTTTGTATCTGGCTTCTTTTCCTCAATATAGTGGTTTTGAGATTTATCCTTACTATTGTATGTATTAGTGGTTCATTTTGTTTTACTGCTGAGTAATACTCTGTTTTGCCACAATTCGTTTATCTATTCTGTTAATAGACATTTAATTTTTTTTTTCCCCTCTGGTTTTTGGCTATTGTGAGTAAAGCTGCTATAAACAGGATTCTTGTATAATTCTTTTTGTGGACAATATGTTTTAATTTCTTTGGATTAAATACCTCAGAGTGGAATTGTTCTGTTATAGGACTGGTGTATGTTTTAATTTCAGAAGTGTATATATAATCTTATATGTATAACTTTTACAACATCACACCAGTCTCAGCATGCATTTTTAGTTCAAATCTGTAAATCTCTGTGCTTTGTACTACTTATGGATACTGGTTTGTACTAAATGATTTCTCTAACCAGAGAGGTTTCAGAATTATTCTTCATGTAATAATTGAAATTTAGTAAATAGTCTTATGATACATCTATTTTTTTTTAAAATCACAAGTTACAGTATATCTGACATTAACTTAAATAGATGTGTAATTGTCAACTTGGTGTGTTGTATAGAATTTTAAATTTTGTAGGTAGCAGATGTTTGGATTTGAAAGTGAGCATTCTCCATTTTATGCAGTGGCTCTTCATTGAATGTAAATATATTTAAATGAGATGTTTGACATAGGAATACTATACTAATCTACTAAGGTAACATTTGTATGACCCAATGAGTAATCTTTTTCTTTTTTCTTGATGCTTTTAGTGAATAGCATCCCCCTCCTTTTTTGGTAAATCTTTATTTCACATGGAGTTGCTTAAAACGAAGGGTCCCTTATATTAGGTAAGCAGTAGTTGCAGTGTAGGGGAATTGCACCTCCAAAAACAGGTTGATGATCAGGATTTGTTTGTTTCAGAACTTTAGCTAAAGCTCCAAAGCTGAAAATAAAAGTTAATAAGTATCCTTGCATTCTAAGGACGGATATGGGACTTAGTAAAGGAGAATAGAACTGCAGCACCCACTTCCCATATTAACAAATTAGAAAAGAGGGGAATATTACAAGTGTCATTCAGATGAGGAATTGTTTGTCGGAGTTAGTTCTGTGACATTTCCGTTTTTCCCCAAAAGGACCTGTTTCCAGCCCAGAATTTGGGTATGTCTGCCAGAAGTGTAGATTGGTATTTAACATCTTGTCTGGATATTTAATGACCTACAGAATCTTGTGTCTTTTACAGCAGTGGCACCTTCCAGAGAGTTCTTGAAGGAGAATGATAATATGTTTTCCAGAGTTTGGAGCATTCCTGAACATAGACTTCTTTCTAGAGTGGAGGAGGGTAACTGGAGCCAGTGAGGTGACATTTTGAGTGAGAGGGCAGTAATGGAAAGAGGTGATCTTTGTCCATCTGGTGGAAAGAAACCATGAGGAGTGTGTGTGTGTGTGTGTGTGTGTGTGTGTGTGTGTGTGTACACCAAGTGGACACCATGGAAGTAACCAGGCTAGAGTTGTCTTGGTGGTTGCTGTCAGGGAGAGCTTGCCATACGATGGGACAGTGCGTAGGATGGTTAAAAGGTCAGCCTGAGAATCCATCCCTCAGTCAAGGAGCCATGCAGGGTGGAGGAGACAGCCTTTTATGTTTGCTCTAACTTACAGCCACTCTGCTGTGCAGACCTGAAGTGTACTGAATAAAGCGGGTGCCTTTGAGAATGAGAGAAGGTTCTATCAATGATTCCATAAGGGTAACAGATCATCCTGCTTCATGGCCATCCAGTAAATCCCCAGGGAGGTAGGCACCCAGGGCATTTGTCCTTCTTCCTCTGCCTATCCTGATTTGTGGGAACTAGAAAGTTGAGGGAGGAAGTGGAGAAAATGGAAAGAGCTAGAAAGAATATTGAAAAAGACAGATAGCTATGCTCTTTCTCTTGGCTGGCCTGAGGTTGAGGTGGGGTTGTGTGGATAAGATACAAAGTTGAAGATTTAAATTGGATTAGACTGTATTTTGCAGTATTAGAAAGTGGATGAGAAACAATAGGATTTATCTGGGACAGTATGGAGAGATGGGGAAGTGAGGTCTAGGTCTAGAAGAGTATGTTTATTTATTGGAAGAGTATGTTTAAAGTGATGAAAGGAAGTTAAAGCATATATCCCATTAAGTTCTATTTGATCATTTTCTTAGTTTAATAGGGTTTTAAGTTAAGGCTTTAGTGAGTACATAAAACATGGTATGTTAAGGTATCATGTTGAGTATTTTAGGGAGGGGAAAGATGGCTAAGGTGTTCTGCCCTCAGGGAGCCTCTGTTTTAGTGTCATATAGCTAAATAATCCATGGTGGAATGACATAGGTGCTCTAGACATGTCCGTGGCAATGCTGTGGGAATGTGGAAAGAACTAAATACTGCTGGGGCTCGGGGGCAGGCTTTGTGGTGGAGGCTGAGTTTGATCTGGGTCTTGAAGGAGAAGGGTATCGCTGGGAAGAAAGGCATTCTAGCATGAGGTAATAATCAAGATGTGGAATTGGAAACGAATAGATACTTAGAAAGAAATAATGCTCATTCCACACTGAAAATTTTACTTTTTAAAAAATGGTTCTAAGCACTAGGTAAGCATGGTTACCCGTGTTACAATTCTGGTTGAAGTTTGGTATTCTTACCTGTCATTTTTGTATTTCTTTAGTAATGCACAAAATGGTGTCTGTCTTTTTGAGATACAGTGTGAAAATGTTATTCACTTTAGAACCTAGATGGTTATAAGCATCAAAACCAAACATCTAGATCTAATCACAAAGTCGATTACTCTCCTTGATTTAAAACAGTAAAATGTAGAGAAGATGATTTTTTTACATATGATTTTGAGAAGCATTTGGCAGTGCAATTAGTTTCATAACAAGTGATTGTTTTTTAAAGCCTTCCCAGAATAAGAATGAGTATCTTGATGCTAGTGTCACTTTTAAATAGCTATAGTTCCAGGAATGTGTCTGTTCACGTTGTTATCTTAAATACACACCTTATCTATCCATATTGCTGTACTTCAGATGTGAAAGTAAAAATAAAGGTGTGAAGTGCCTAGCAGACTTGTATGGATTTATGTAAATCAGAAAGTATACAAATAGTCCATTAGTGCTGAGGCCTTATTGTATTAAATTCTAGTATGGACTGTTTCCTGAAAGTTTTACACACACACACACACACACACACACACACACACACTCACTCACTCATACCCAGTGATTTACTTTGTAAAATAAAAATAATCATAATGAAAATCTTTAATTTATAATAGATTTTTTCCTCTGAACCCCTGACACCTGTCTAATTGTGTTACCTCCATATGGGTATTTAAGGGTATTTAAATTGAAAATGCTCAAAACTCAGCTGATCTTTTTACTCAGACTTCTTTCATTTTTAGTCTTCCCCATCTTAATGACATGTTCATCCCCTTCATCCACATTACTTAGACCAAAAAACCTTGGAGTCCTCCCTGTCTCTTCTCTCTTTGTGTCGGTATGTTATTTGTCAGTAGTTCATATTGGCTTTACCATCAAAATACATTTAGAATCTGAATCTTCCCACCTCTCAGCACCTCCACTATCACCTGGCTCAAGTCATTATTATCTCTTACTTGGATTATGTTAATAGCCTCCTGACTGTTCTCTTAGCTTCCTCTTAAAATCTTCAACTCATAACCTAGCACTTCAGTCTAGTCTGTGTGCAGTAACCAAAATAATCACGGTTAAAACATAAGTCAATCCTGTCATTCTTCAATTAAAAACTTCAGTGGTTTCCTTTCTTACTCTGTGTAAAAGCTAAAGTCTTTGTAGTAGCTTATGAGATGCTACATGATATTGCCCCATCTGCAACCTCATCTTTTACTTAGTACCTTCTGTTTACATACGACACCTTGTTGTTCCTTGAATAGCCAGCCTCAGAGCCTTTGCTCTTGCTCTTTCTTCTTTCTGGAATGCTTTTCCCAGATAACTTCTTAGCTTTCCCCCTAATCTTTCTTGGATCTTTATTGAAATGTTACATTCCTGGTGAGACCTTCTTTGACTACCTTATTTAAAGTGTCTCCCATCGCCTAGCTGCTTTATTTTTCTGGTTAGCACTTTCCCAGTCTTGTTGTCTTTTACTTTTACTTTTTTATGGTATTTGCTGTTAGAATGAAAGCTTGATGAGGCGGGGATTTAGTTTTGTTTTACTGCTGTACCACACTCAGAATCATTCCTGGTACATAGTTGGTATTTAACACATGATGGATTGAATGGATAAAAGACAATGAGACATTTATAGGGGTTAAACCTGAGTAAAACTAGATGTGCCCTTTATTGGCATCTTTGGTTGATGATACTATTAATGTCTGAATGCTACTTCTTTTAAAATTTTAAATCAAATATATTTGGGGTATAATTTACATATAATAAAAGGCAGTTATTTTAAATGTATAGGTCAATGAGTTTTGACAAATAAACACTTGTTTGTCAAACACTTATTTGACAAATAAGCTTCTTGTAACTACTACTACGATCAAGGTGTAGAACACTTCTGTCCCCTCAAAACGTTCCCATGTGTTCCTTTGCAGGCACTTCTTCCTCCTTCATTGCCATTTCTAGGCAACTATTGGTTTGATTTTTGTCACTGAATTAGTTTTGCCTGTTCTTGGGTTTTACACAAATAGAAGCATACATTATGCATTCTTTTTAGCATGAGACTTTCGAAGCTTACTGTGTTATTGTATATCTTAGTGTAGTTCCTTTTCACAGGGTGCATTGTGTCATTGTGCCACAATTTACCTGTTTGTGCACATTTGGGGTGTTCCTAGTTTTTGCCTATAAAGAGTGATGCTACCATGAATGTTCATGTACAGGTATTTGTGTACGTATGCTTTGATTCTTCTGGGTTAAGTAATCCAGGAGTAGAATCCTAGTGTCATGTGGTCAAGTGTATGTTTAACTTTGTAAGAAACTGCCAAACTGTTTTCTAAGTGGTTGTGCCATATTCCTGCAATAATAGGAAGGTTCTAGTTGCCCCACATTCTGGCCAACACTTGGTATTATCATTCTTTTGAGTTCAGACATTCTCATGAGTATGTAGTTTTATCTCATTGTGGTTTTAATCTCATTTTCCCTGATTACTAGTGATGTTGATTTTTTTATTTATTGGCCATTTGTTCATCTTTTGTGAAGGATCTGTTCAGATCTTTTGCCCATTTAAAAAATTGGATTGTTTGTTTTCTTGTCACTTATGTATGACTTTTAATCTATCTGGATACAGGTCCTTTGTCAGGTGTATTTTCTCTTGATTTGTAGACTGCTCTTTCCTTTCATTGATAATTTCTTTTGAAGATCAGAAGTAAATTAAATTTTTAATAAATCTAGTTTATCCATTTTTTTTTTTTGGTCTGTGCTTTTTTTCCTTTCTTCCTCCTTCTCCCCATCCTCCTCCCCTCTTCCCCCTCCTTCTCCTTCTTCTTCTTTTTTTGTTTCTGCCTAAAAATCTTTAGTTAACTCCAGGTTGTGAAGATTTTCTCGCGTGTTTTCTTCTGAAAGGTGTACACTAGGTCTCTGGTCCATTTTGAGGTAATTTTTGTGTAGTGTGTGAGGTGAGGATCAAGGTTAATTCTTTTCCCTATCTAGTTGTTCAAGGACCATTTCTTGAAAAAACTGTCTTTTCTCCTTTGAGTTATCTTGAAAACTTTTGTTAAAATGAGCTAATCATATAAAATATGGATCTTTTCCAAGACACTTATGGTAACCTATATGTCTATTATGCCAACACAACACCGTTTTTATACTGTCTTGAAATCAGTGGTATAAATTCTCTAACTTTGTTCCTTTTTGAAATTGTGTGGGTCCTCTAAATTCTTTCCATTTCCATATTGATTATAGAATTCGTTTGTACATTTATACAAAACACCTCTAGGAATTTTGATTGGCATTACATTGTAGAGAATAATTTGGGGAGGATGAATTTTTAGACAGTATTGGGTTATTTAAACTCAAAGACCTGAGGTATTTTCACTTATTTACTTATTTTTTAATTTCTCTCAGCAGTGTTTTGTCTTTTGTTAGATTTATCCTAAGTGAATACAGTATGAATTATATTTTTGGATGTTATTGAAAATGCAGTTAAAATATATCTTACAGTTGGTCATTGTTAGCATGCAGAAATACAATTGATTTTTATATGTCAAATGTGTATCCTGCTACCTTATTAATTCATAAATTTTTCTGAATTTTTGTGTGACTTCCTCAAGGTACTCTTTGTAGATGACTATTAATTACAAATAAAGAGAGTTTTACATCTTTCTTTCCAATCTTTATGTCTTTTACTCCTTTTTTTTTTTTTGACGTTCATTCATTTTTGAGACAAAGAGAGTGTGAGTTGGGGAGGGGCAAAGAGAAAGGGAGACACAGAATCCGAAGCAGGCTCCAGGCTCTGAGCTGTCGGCACAGAGCCAGACATGGGGCTCGAACCCATAAACTGTGAGATCATGACCTGAGCTGAAGTCGGACCCTTAACTGACTGAGCCACCCAGGCACCCTCTTTTATTTCTTTTTTAATGCACTGGATAGGACTTATAGAGAAGTGTTAAATGTAAGTGGTGAGAGTAAGCGTTCTTTCCTTATTCCTGGATATAGAAGGCTATCCAGACTTTAACCACTGTGTATGGTGTTAACTGCGAATTTCTTTATAGATACCATGTATTAGGTAGAGCACATTCCCTTTTATTTTTAGTATGCTGAGCTTTTATTGTAAACGAATGTTAAATTTTGTCATAATGATTTTTAAAGAAATTTTTTTACATTTATTTTTGAGAGACGGAGAAACAGAGCACACGTGGGGAGGGGCAGAGAGAGAAGGAGACAGAATCCAAAGTAGGCTCCAGGCTCTGAGCTGTCAGCACAGAGCCTGATGCGGGGCTGAAACTCATAAACCGTGAGATCAGGACCTGAGCCGAAGTCGGACGCTTAACCGACTGAGCCACCCAGGCGCCCCAAATTTTGTCATATGATTTTTTTGTATCTACAGAATTGTTTGGTTTTTCTTTTTAAATTTATTAATTTGATGAATTACATTGATTGGATTTTAGATCCTAAATCAGCCTTTGCATTTCAAAGTCCCATTTGTTCATGATGCATTATCCTTTTATTATCATTCTGAATTTGAGAACTTGATTTGTGATATTTTTTAATGATTTGGAAATTTTTGTTCATGATGTCATTTTTTTAAAAAAAAGTTTATTTAGAGAGAGAGAGCACACGAGGGGCAGAGAGAGAAAGTGACAGAATCCCGAGCAGGCTTCATGCTGTCAGCATAAAGCTCAGTTCGGGACTTGAACTCACAAACTGTGAGATCATCACCTGACTCAAAATCAAGAGTCGACGCTTAACTGACTGAGCCAGCCAGGCGCCCCGATATCATTTCTTTGAGGGAGTGTTATGGAGTCAATATTTGTGTCTCCTCAAAACTTATATGTTGAAGCCCTAACTCCCAACGTGATGGTATTTGGAGGTGGGACCTTTGGAAGGCAGTTAGATTTGGATGAGGTGATGTGATTGAAGCCCCCATAATGGGATTAGTGTCCTCATAAGAAGAGGAAGAGACCTGAGCTTGCTTGCTCAGTCTCCCTACTATGTGGGGACATGTGAAGACATAGTGGGAAGGCATCTCTCCATAAGCCAGGAAGAGATTCCTCACTGGGTTACCAAATTGGCCAGCACCTTGATCTTAGAATTCCCAGTCTGCAGAACTATGAGAAATAACTACCTGTTGAGCCATTCATTCTGTGGTATTGTATTATGGCATCTCGAGCTGATGGGACAATGTAATGTCTTTGTCAGATTTTGGTATCAAGGTAATGATCATCTCATTAGAAAAAATTGTTTGAAAAATCCAGCACCCTTTTATTAAACTAGGAATAAAAGGAAATTACTTCAGTATAAAAGACATCTGTGTAAAGACAGAGCTATGTAATGGTGAGAGTGAATCCTTTTCTCCAAGATCAGGAACAAGACAACAATGTTGCTGTTACCAATTCTGTTCCATATTGTACAAGAAGTTCTAGGCAAGACAGGTGAGAATATTCATGGAGTGACAGGATCTTTATAGAAAGTCCTAAAAAATCCATTAAAATCTATTACAACTAATGAATGATCAGCAAATTGTGAGGTGCAGAGCAGTATACAGAAATTAATTGTATTTCTATACACTAGCAATGAACATAATATAAAAGTGAAATTAAGAAAACAATTCCACTTAAAATAGCAACAAAGAGTCGAATAGGAACAAGTTAACAGAAACAGTAGGAAAATTGTCCAAAATCTACAAAAATTGTTGGAAGACATTAAATAAATGGAAGGATGTTGTGAGGTTGGCAATAGTCTACCAAATGATCTTCAGATTCAAGGCAATCTCTATCAAAATCCTAGCTGCCTTTTTTTTTTTTTCAATAAAAAACTGATGCTAAAATTCTTACAAAAATTCAAGGCAGCTAACATAGTAAAAATAATCTCGAAAAAAGAACAAATATGAAGGACCCCTCCTAATTTTAAAGCTTACTACAGAGCTACAGTAATCAAGGCAGTGTGATCCTGTTATAATGAGAGACATAAAGATCAGTGAAATAGAACTGAGGGTCCAGAAATAAACTCTAATGCTTATGATTAATTGATTTTTGACAAAGGTGCCAAGATAATTTAATAGGGAAAGACTGGTCTTTTCAACAAATGGTGCTGGGACAACTGCGTATCCATTAGCAAAAGGATAAAGTTGGATCCTTTCCTTGACCATGCATTAAAATTGATGCCAAATGGATTATAGACCTAAGTGTAAGAACTAACGCTATAAAACTTAGAAGAAAATTTAAGAGTAAATCTTCATGACTTTAGGTTAAGTAGAACCTTCTTAGAAGACATCAAAAGCATAAGTGACGAAAAATCGACAAATTGGACTTGATCAAAATTAAAAACTTATACTTCAAAAGACACCGTCAATAAAGGGAAAAAGCCAACCCACCAACTGGGAGAAAATATTTGCAAAGCATATCTTTGGTAAGGAACTTGTACCCACGATATATCAAGGATTCTTAGAATTCAAAAAGACATTTGTCAAAAGAACACGACTTAAAAATTTGCAAAGTATCTGAATAGACACCCTTTGGGAGAAATATGAAATACATCTATTTGTCCCATCTGTTATTTCTTTTTCTTTTCCTACTTTCCTTAGGATTAGTTGAGTATTTTACTGTTTATTTTTACATTACCTTTTGGGTTATAAGCTGAACATCATTGTACATTTTTATTTTTTCACCTAGTGATTCCTATAGGATTTATAATATACATGTCATCACAGTCTATATTCAATTCATATTATATCACTTTACATATAACTTAAGAACTTTACAACAATCTGTCAATTTCCCCTGTTCTTTGTGGTATTGTTGTATATTTTACCTCTGTGTATTATGTAAAACATCACTATTAAATTTTTTTTCTATATTTTTTCTTTTTCTTTTTTATTAAAAACGTTCAAATGTTTATTTATTTTGAGAGAAAGAGAGAGAGCACAAGTTGGGGAGGGGCAGAGAAAGAGAGAGGAGAGAGAGAGAATCTCAAGCAGGCTCCATGCTGCTAGCACAAAGCCCAATGTGTAGCTTGAACTCATGAAACTGAGATCATGAGCTGAGATCAAGAGTCAGATGCTTAACCAACTGCTCCACCCTGGTACCACCCACCCTAAAATTTTTTTTTCTTTAAACTATCAGTTTTCTTTCAGAGAAATTAAAAAAAAATGAGAAAACAGTCTATTACATTTACCTGTATAATTACCTTTTTTCATGGTTTTTCATTCCTTCATGTAGATCTTTGTTTTCATATAGTATAATTTTTTTCATTTTGATGAACTTTAACATTTTTATAGCACAGGCCTGCTGTAAATAAATTCTCACCTTTCATTTGAAAATCTTTTTTAGCATTTATTTTTCACTTGTACCCTGACAGTTTCGTTTCCCTTTTATATCTTTAAGCTCTTTTAAAATATTTTCCCATTGTCTTCTGGCTTACATTTTTTTTTTTTTTACCCTCCTTTTCTTTGGATGAGAAGTCAATGGGGTTCCTTATCATTTTTTCCAGTGACTCTAATATTGTACTTAAAAAAAATGTTTAAACTTTTGTGTTTTTAAGACAGTATGTTTACCAAGTGTTTTTTTTTTAAGTATGATATGTTTCTATATAGTTTTTAAAATATGCATCCCTTTAAGGTTTATTGAGTTTCTTGAATCTGTAGATTTATGGTTTTCCTCAAATTTGTAGACTTGTAGGCTGTTATTTTTTTAAAAAATTTTTTCTGCTTCTCTCTTTTGGAGATTTTAGTTATATATGATTGATGACTAGGTATTCCACAGGCCACTGGGACTCAACTCACTTTTTCTGTCTTTCCTCTTATCTGCTTCTTTTTGGACAGTTTTGATTCTTATGCCTTCAAGTTAAAGGATCTTCTCTTATATTTTGTCACAAGACCATCTAGTGAATTTTTTTTTTTTTTTAACATCTATTCTTTTTTGAGAGTGAGAGAGACAGAGTATGAGTGAGGGAGGGGCAGAGAGAGTGGGAGACACAGAATCAGAAGCAGGCTCCAGGCTCTGAGCTGTCATCACAGAGCCCGACGTGGGGCTCAAACTCACGGACTGTGAGATCATGACCTGAGCTGAAGTCGGACGCTTAACCGACTGAGCCACCCAGGCCCCCCTAGTGAATTTTTTAAAAAGACTTTTTGATTTAATTTCTGGAAGTTTTACTTTTTACTTTTTTTAGATAGGTATGTATTCTTTTTTCTTTTTAAAGTTTATTTATTTATTTTGAGAGAGAGGAAAGAGAGAGAATCCCAAGCAGGCTCTGTGCTGCCAGCACAGAGCCTGATGCAGGGCTCGAACCCACAAAACCATGAGATCGTGACCTCAGCCGAAACCAAGAGTCAGATGCTTAAGTGACTGAGCCACCCAGGCACCCTTGGAAGTTTTACTTTTTAAAATAGTTTTCATTTCTTTCAACATCATTTTACATTTAAACATACGTTTTTAAATATATTCATAAGTAGTGTGCTTATGAACTAGCTACAATGCTAGTTCCATTGTATCTGCCATTTCTGTATCGTTTTCTATTGTTTTGTCCTGGTTGAGTCACATTTTTTTTCTTCACACGTGTAGTAATTTTTTGTTGGTTGATAGGCATTGTGAACCTTGCATTGTGAGTGTCCTGATTTTATTGCCCTTTAAAAAAAAAAATACTAGTTTTGGCAGGCAGTTTTAAATTCTTTGTGGATCAGCTTGATTTTTTTGAGGCTAGTTTTTAAACTTTGTAGGGTTGTTCTTGAGTAGCCTGTATTCTAGAGCTAATTTAATCCTGTTATTAAGATGTGATTCTTTTTTGTGCACTGCTGAATAACATGTATATTCAGTGAAGTTTCTCTGCTCTTCTGTTGTAATCTTGAACATCTTCTAGTCCTGCATGCCCTTTGGGTAGTCTTCACGTTATTACTTTCTCATCTTTGTTCTTAAACTAGCCTAATGGAGTCTTATAATATTCATTGGAAATGTGCATTTGGGATCCCTATTTAGATATGTGGACCTTTTCCTCTGCATTGCTCCTGTCTCTTATGCACTGTATCCTTACAAATTCCAGTTATCTCAGCCTCCCAGAAACTCTAAAATCTGTTTCCTCAGCTCACATGGACCACCATGCACTTTTTATCTCCTTACACTGTGGTCCATAGAGTACTTCTAGATTGAAGCCCTATGGTTAATCATAGGGCTTCCTTATGTGGTTTCCCTTCTTCAGGGATCACTTTTATGTACTGCCATATTGTCCAATGTCTGAAAACAGTTTTATGTATTTTGTACAGTTTTCAGGTTGATCACAGTGGGAATGGAGCATATCTGGTGCCAGTTATTCCATCATAACCAGCATTAGAAATATCCTGTTACTCCCTTTTTTAGCACTGAAATTTTCAGAAAAAAATTAACATTTTTGGGTATAAGGGTGGCTCCGTTGGTTACGCATCCGACTCTTAATTTTGGCTCAGATCATGATCTCAAGGTCATGAGATGGAGCCCTCAGTCGGGCTCTGTGCTGACAGCATAGAGAATTCTCTCTCCCTCTCTCTCTCTGCCCCTTCCCTACTCGTGCATGCTTTCTCTCTCTTACTCAAAATAAATAAATAAACTTAAAGATTTTTATTTGTGCATATCCTGCTATGAACAATAGTTGAACATTGTTCAGCCTGTCTCCCTCCCTCCCTCCCTCCCTCCCTTCCTTCCTCCCTTCCTCCCTTCCTCTTTCCCTCCTTTCCTTTCTTCCTTCTTTTCTACCTCTTTCTTGATGTCTTTTTTAAATTGTGCCACTCAAACTTCTACAGTTTTGACCTATTGAAGATTCACTTTTTCTAGTTTTCCTGGTCTGTTTTTCCTCCTCTAGTATTTTGTTCATATTGAGACCAACTTCAATTTTCAGTGACCTTTTTTTGAAACTATGATCATTATTATGTTTTGGATTGTCCTTGTTACTCACAAAAGGAAGTTTTAATGTTTAATCCTAGCAGTTAAGGGCCTCTCGAACTAGGCTTTTAGTCTGCTTTGTCTACCCTTATTTTCTACCTTTTTATACCTAACATATGCTCCAATATTTTGGTCAGCATTCCTCTCCTCATGTCCTACTCTTTTTCTTTGATAATATTGTTTCCTTTGTTGAAAGCCCCCTTTCACCTCTCCCTGTCAAAATCCTAAACATTCTTCAAAGTCTCTCATTTTTTTATGGTGGTGCCTTTCTTACTTGAAGGTAAAAGTCCTTTGAATATTTGTCATATAGTACTTACAATTGTGAGCTTTTTGAGTGCTTTACTCGTCTTTGATTATCCCATAGTGCCTTAGTAGCCTAGAACTTGTCACTCATTTGATGTTCTGTAAATGTTTATTGAATATTTATGTAAACAGTTTTTTAAAATTGGAAGGTTTTAGGATATCTTGAAGTAGATTTCCAATGTGGCCTGTTGAGTGAATAACTCATGTGTAAGAAAGTTCTCACTATTACAGTTTCCTGTTTCTTTTTTTTTTTTTTTTTTAATTTTTTTTAACGTTTACTTATTTTTGAGACAGAGAGAGACAGAGCATGAACGGGGGAGGGTCAGAGAGAGGGAGACACAGAATCTGAAACAGGCTCCAGGCTCTGAGTGGTCAGCACCGAGCCCGACGCGGGGCTCGAACTCACAGATCACGAGATCATGACCTGGGCCGAAGTCGGCCGCTTAACTGACTGAGCCACCCAGGCGCCCCGGTTCCTGTTTCTTTAAAGATACATTGTTTTGCATGGCTGCAGTTCTAGAGTAGGGAATAGATAGACATAAAGGATCCATATATAATCCCAGTGGTGTTTACCCAGTAAAGACAAGACGGCTATGTGGGGTGATCTGGGGTGGTGTACTACTCATTCTGTGACATAATCCCTATCTTTCTGTTTTTGTTTAACTTTTAGCCTGTTTTGGTCAACATATCTTTTAGTGAGGAGCAGGAACTACTTATTGTGGGATGGGTGAACACAAGTAAGCCATGCAATGGAATACAAGTAAGACAAATAATGGACACAAGTCAATGACTTGTATACCAATGGTAGAGAGACAGCTATTTTCTGCATTCTATGACTGTGGCTATGGATGCCATGAAGGAACATAGAAGGAACACTTAGGTGTTTGGTGGCCTTTTTAGGTTCTCAGAGACATGTATCTAGGTCTAGATTAGGGAGCACCAAATGTACCACTTACGCTGACTGAGCAGTCTATTTTCAGACAGTCCTTCAGATACGTGAAAGTCCATTGTCATTGGTTACTTTTGTACACTCTCATTTATTTATACCTATTGTCAATTTGCTGAGGTCATCCCTTCGAAAACCATTTTCTTGAGGACCCATGATGTGCTGGGGGGTTGTGTTGGCACTGAACAGGTGAGAAAGACATGCCTCCTGGGGGAGTGGTAATGATCTTAAGAAGTCTTGGTTAGTGATTTGAGGCCACAGTTTAAAGACCCTGACATTTAATGCCTTTATTTGTCATAAAGCACATGGGCATTGGTAGTGGATGTAGTTTTAAAAACAGCCTTCCAGGATTATGTTTTGTGCCTGATACCGTGTTTGATAAAAGAGATAGCTTAATTGCTTCTACAATTTCAGGCAGTGATATTTGTGTCTTTGGTATTCCTGTTTAGGAGATAATCACCAGCAAAGAAATTCATAGTTTGTTAATTTTCTGAAAAGATACATAGTTTTTGTTATGTTGCACAATTGTATGTTGCATAATGGTAACTGAAATTTAAAAAATGGTTTATTGGAAGACTTTTATTGTCTAAGTTATTTTTGATAAAGATTAAAACTGGCATCACAATTGGCTAAAAAACCCAGTTTCCTTCTTTCTTTTTTCCAGTGTATTTGCCTTTTGTAAACAGATGGTCAGATTAAAAGCTATCTAAATCAAAGTACCTCGGAGCAAAAATTTGTAGATATTTGGAAAAGAAAATAGAGTTAGTGCATAAAAAATTCTTCAGGGTTCTTATTCAGAGAGTTTCATTAATTATCCTCCTTTGCTGATGACACACCCTATTATAAGTGGTCAGGACAAGATGTTTTTCTTGTTTTATGGTATTATTCTTTTACTTTAACCCTAATCCCCACTGTGGTTTTCTTACCCCACCTAAACCTCCCCTAGTAGATCCCCACTCACATATGTTTGGTATAAGCCCTCGGATTGGTTCTTGTCTTCAACCAAATATGGAATGGTTTTTACTTTGTACGTATCTCATGTTCCAACCTTGAGTTTTCTTTTATCATTTGTTGTATGTATGTATGTATGCATGTATGTATGTATATATGTATGTATTTTAATGTCTATTTAGTTTTGAGAGAGAGAGACGGAGACAGAGACGGAGCATGAGAAGGGGAGGGGCCAAGAGAGAGGGAGACACAGAATCTGAGGCAGGCTTTAGGCTCTGAGCTGTCAGCACTGAACCCAACACAGGGCTTGAACTCAGGAACTGCGAGATCATGACCTGAACCGAAGTTAGACACTTAACTGACTGAGCCACCCAGGCACCCCTCATTTGTTGTTTTTAGATTAGACATGTTGTGGTATATATTTCTAGTTAATTACATCTAAACGTAGCTTATTCACATCTAAGTTATCTATCCAGGTAATGGACACCTGGGTTGCCTCCAGTATCACTCAAACAGTGCTATGATAAACATCCTCATACAGGTTCATTATGATCTTATGTATATGTTTTTGGGGGTATATATCTAGGAGTGGGATTGTAGGGTCAGAGCACTGGGGCTTACCTCAGCATTTTCCCCAGTCACTCATTCATTTATCTCTTTAGATAAAACTTCATATCATTTGAGCTTTTTGTATCATTTGACCATTTTAGGCATTTTTTAAAAAGTTTATTTTAGGGGGGCGCCTGGGTGGCTCAGTCGGTTAAGCGTCCGACTTCAGCTCAGGTCACGATCTCGCGGTCCGTGAGTTCGAGCCCTGCGTCGGGCTCTGGGCTGATGGCTCGGAGCCTGGAGCCTGCTTCCGATTCTGTGTCTCCCTCTCTCTCTGCCCTCCCCCATTCATGCTCTGTCTCTCTCTGTCTCAAAAATAAATAAACATTAAAAAATTAAAAAAAAAGTTTATTTTATTTTTTTTATTTTGAGAGAGAGAGAGAGAGAGAGAGAAAATATGAATCCCAAGCAGGCTCTGTGCTGTCCAGGCAGACCCTGACACAGGGCTTCATCTCATGAACTGAACTGTGAGATCATGACCTGAACTGAAATGAAGTTGGAGGCTTAACCGATTGAGCCACCCAGGCACCCCTAATTATAGGCAGTTTTTAAAAACTTTTTTATTGTGGTAAAATATACATAACAAAATTTACATTTTTAACCATTTTTCAGTGACATTAAGTACATTTGCACTGTTGTGCAACCATCATCACCATCCATCTCCAGAACTTTTTTTTTCATTTCTCAAACTAAACCTCTATATCCCATTAAACAATAACTTCCCATTCCTCCCTCTCCCCAGCCCCTGGCAGCCACCATTCTACTTTCTTCTCTATGAATTTAACTATTCTAGGTACCTCATATAAATGAAATCATGCGGTGGTTTTTTTTGCGACTTTGTTTTACTTAGTATGTCTTTAAGTTTCATCTATGTTGTAATGTGTCGGAATTTCCTTCTTTTTTAAAACTGAGTGGTCGTGTGTGTGTGTGTGTGTGTGTGTGTGCGTGTGTACACACACACTATATTTTTAAAAATTCATTCATCCATCAATGGACACTTGAGTTACTTCCCTCTTTTAGCTACTGTGAATAGTGCTGCTATGAATATGGGTATACACATACCTATTCAAGTCTCTGCTTTCAATTCTTTTGGGTATTTATTCAGAAATGGAATTCTGGTAATTTTATTTTTATGTTTTGAGGAGCTACCATACTGTTTTCCATAGTGGCTGCATCATTTTACATTCCCACCAGCAGTACACTAGGGTTCCAATTTCTCTATATTGTTGCCAATATTTGTTTACAAATTTTTAAAAAGAGAACTCTGTATTTTAATAGTTGTAATAGCTAACAATAAGTAAGAGCTTTATTGTGTACAGAGGCCCTGTTGTATGTGTTTTTCATGTATGGAAACATTTAATTTCATGTATAGAAACACAGAATTGATAGTTATGATAATTATTGAAGCTCTGTGATATGGTTCATTAATCTTATCCTTCTATTGTTATGTTATGAAAATTTTTATAATAAAAAGTTGAGGGATTTTTGGAATTTTGTGTTTTCTAATTTGTAGATTTGGAGTGTTGGTACATCACTAAATACATTTTCTTTTCCATTAATATCAGAAGAAATCAATTTATAAAATTAAAGCACAGTAATAATAATAGTTCCAATATTTTAGTATTCATATTTCAGGCATTGGGCTAAGTCTTTTCCACACTCATACCTTTCCAAAGTAAATTTTATTCATTTCCTCAAAAAACAACCATGCTTTTGGAGTTCATTACTTAGTCCAAAGGCTTCCCTTCATCTTTTCCTTAGTTTGTCATTTGTCTCTGAAGTGGAGGAGGGCCTGAGCCCGGGACTGGCACTAATGATGGAATAGATGACCTGGGTGAAAGTGTAGGTCTGGGTGAAAGTTTATGTTGGGTCCAAAATTAAAGGTTATGAGAAACAAGGTTCAGTCTAAGTGATTTCAACATGATGCAATGCTGGCTCTAATATGAAATCGACAACCATCTTTATATTGACGTCTGTGTATCTGTTTTAAGGTATTCAGACATGCAAGAATTTGAAGATCCCTTAGAATTCTTATTCAGAACTCTTTATTACCTGAAATATTGGGAAAGTGGGTAATTCCCCCCAAATAAAAATAGAAATAAAATAGTCCTAAAACCTAGTGTTTAACTTTGTTAGAATTTACTTATTTGGAATTTCAAATATTTTGTGTATTAGGTACAGTGATAGTTTTGGTATGGGTAGAATTTTTTTGTACTTTCAGAACTTTAATAGAATTTTTACTTGCAGTCTTAATCCTAAAAGGATTTTGTAACTTTGTCCTAAAAAATCCACTTCTGATGGAAGCCACTCAAATACCACTCTAAATGCCTCTGTGTGCATTAGTTACATTAGTGAATTCTGAGTGTTAAACATAATGTATGTCTTCCTTTTTGTTTAGTTTGGTATATTTTATAAAGATTTAAAAATGAATAATCATTAAAAGGAACTGCACTGATAAATGAGATGATTGTAGCCTGCCTTTGTAAGTGAGACAATTTACTCATCAATCTTCAGTGTTTCTTAGCTACACAAAGTACTCCTACCCTGAGCATTTTCATATCCTTCTTCAAACACACATTTGGAAATATTTTATATGACCTGATGGTTGTCCATCTGTCCTGAATCTCTCACTGCTTCTTCATTACCTAATGTCCTTATTAAACTTCATATAATATATTTTTTCAGCTTAATAGCCCACAGTTTGACTTAAGAATCATTTGGCTTGTCAGAATCCTAAGAGTTCTGGGAAATAAATTTCTTTTGTGTATGGTGAAGTTAAAAGTTATTGAAAATGTGTTTTCATAATAAAACAAGTATAAAAATACTGCCCTGGGAGCTAGCTAGCTATTTTTTATTGTCCTTAGTTTCTAGGGAAGTAGTTTAATCACTTGTGATAAAGAAATAGCTTGGATATATTTTGACAAGTTACTTGTATTCAGTTTAAATCATAATTTATGAAAACACTAGGTTCATAGGGAATGTTGTATTCCTTCGTCCTTCATCCATTCAACAAATATTTGTTGAGCACTTACAACATGCCGGGCTCAGTGATAGGCCCTGGGGATACAGTGATGAGCAAAAATATGGGGTCTCTGCCCTCTAGAAAAGGATTGTGGTTGTCTGAGAGCATGTAATGGAAGAGCCTGATCTGGTCATGTAAGGAAAAGCCTTTTCCTAGGCAGTGTGCCTTAGCTGCTATCCGAAGAGCATTCTAATAGAGCTTGTGCAGTAGAGGCCACAGGGCACACTGAAGACCTACAAAAAGGCGAGGGAAGCTGAAATTCCAAGAGTGAACACCTGCAAGATAAGGTTTGCGAGGAAATTGGTTTTGAGAAAGAACCTCATTCTTTGTAGATGCTTTATAAGGAATATGAAATCAACAGCCATCTTTATATTCTGTGTATCTGTTTTAAGGTAATAAACGTTTTTCAGATACTCACGAATCTGAAGATCCTTTAGAATTCATTTTTCCCATATGGTGTTTTAATGCCCTAAATAGTATTCCATTCTGATTGGCCAACTCCTGCTTGAATATAATTAGCCCAGTAGCAGGGCCCCTCTCTTTCTTTCTTCTGTGGCACCAGCTTCATTTTCAGATACCTTTAGTTATTATAGGATTCTTTCTTGTACAGAGCCAAAGTTTTGGTTTCTACTCATTGATTGCAGTTCTCTAAGGTAAAATGAACAAGTCCAGTTTGTTTTCAGAATCTTTCATGAATATGAAGGGGCTCCTGGATGGCTCAGTTGGTTAAGCGTCTGATTTTGGCTCAGGTCATGATCTCACTGTTGGTGGGTTTGAGCCCTGCATTGGGCTCTGTGCTGACAGCTCAGAGCTTGGAGCCTGCTTCGGATTCTGTGTCTTCCTCTCTCTGTGCCCCTCCCCTGCTTGCCCTCTGTCTCTCTCTCAAAAATAAATAAAACATTAAAAACAATCTTTCATGTATGTGAAAGTTACTGATGTATGGCTATAAGTATCTCTTTACAAGACTTTTCCCCCCAATATTTTAAACATTTCAAATATATACAAAAGAAGTCAGTATAGTAGAATGAAACTCTCTTCCTCCCCTACTCTGCATGTACCCATTGCTCATCTTCAACAATTATCAACCCATGTCTCTGTTTGATTGACAGATATTTAATGAATACTTCCTTTGTGCTAAGTGCTGTGCTAGTTTCCCAAGCTCTAGAAAAAGACCTGACATAGGCCTTCAGGAGTTCATTTTTAGTGGAGAAGAAAGTAAGAAAATCAATTAAAATAGTACAGCATGATGCATAAAGTCATCTAATTTGCCAGAGAATTATGTGATTATAAAGAAAAAGTGAAAGAAAGGCACTTTACCCTGCTGATAAATGGTAGAATTGGGAGAGCAAGGGAGAATTAGTATACAAACTTAAGACTCTGGAAACACTTTCAGAAAGTCATGGAAAAAGGGAGCAGGGAAGTCAAAGTTCATCAAACATTAGGAATGTCACTAAAATACAAACGCTCATTGGTGTGTAAAATCTTGTCTATATGTACTTAAGTAGGTATTTTTGGGGAGAGGATTCTTAGCATGAAACCTTCATAGGGTTCTATACCAAATAGGTCCATTGTATACTCTGTATAAGGGAATTGGATTTTGTAGTAGTTAAGTATTTCCTTAATGGTCAGCTCAAACACTCATGAGGGTTAAAAAGCCAAAAGAGACTCAGAGATAGATGTTCATTGAACTCAACTGTAAGTAATCTTTATTATTGCACATAGATAGGAAAGTAAATATTACACTCTTCTTATAGCTTAGAAATCTAGTACTTACATATATATATATATAAATATAGATTATATATAGATTATATATATATATTATGTATCTGAAAATAGGAAATAATTGGTTTTATTAGTATATCTAGAGGTCAGGGATTCAGTATCTGGAGAGATAAATATCATACCCCAAGTAAAAATGCTGCCTTTTTCTCTAGACATCTTTAGGGTCCTTGCTTAATCCAGTTTGAGCTGCATGATGTGTGGAACACAGGAAAGAGTTAAGTGTTAAGTTATGTCCAAATCTGTTCTTACCTGTTGTGCCTTACCAAAGATGTATCATTAATGTTGATCTTGCTTGCTACTTATCTAGATATGTCCTGCCTATAATTTTAGACCTGTATAATGCATTTCAGTACAACCACATTAGAACATAAGTATGTATGTGCACACACAACTAATGCAGAAGTGCAGTTTCCTTTTCTAGCTTTTCTGACTGAGGAAACAGGTACTGTTTACAGTATATACTAGACAAACTGGAAGCACATGCTTCCTACTCTCTAATCTTTGCAGTCACTCTTTCACTTTGTACTTGCTTGAATCTATGCTATGTGTGTCTCTGGCTTTTTTCTTTCCTTATGTTCTGGGATAGAAGTGTGACAAAAAGCTGTAGCTTTTTTTAATTCATTCATAATGTTATTTGCTTGAAGACTGTAGTTGATTATTTGATCACCCTTTTATGTACGATTTGCTTATTTCTTCTATTTACTATTCAAGAATTATATATATAGTCAAGTCTGGCAAAAACGATTAGCTCTGATTAAGTTTTATAAAATATGCTGGAGATTTCATTGATACATAGCTTTGTGGTGCATTTTGTTCATGCATATGAACATTTGTTATGTTTGAGTGTTCCTGAAATGGAATTATTTGAAAATTTGTGTAAATTATCTTTAAAAATGAAATAAAATGACAAGGTTTATCCTTTCAAATTGATAGGATTTAACTGTTATTAAAATCGTATTATTCTCCATAAAGTGAACTTACAGTTAATTTGTGTTTCAATTATATAATTTAAGTAAGTCATATCTCCCTTTAGACATGTCCCAGCTTATTGAACATTTTTATGTGATTTCCATAGTGAGCATATGGATAAGATAGGTGGGCTACATAAATTATCTGGGATAGATTTTATGAATAGTCTTGGAAATCAATCTCAGAATTTGGTGTCACTATTATTATTTTTAATGCTCTGTTTGTAGTATAGCATACTGACAGTATAGTAGGTAAAATACACAGTTTTAGCCCTCAAAGAGTTTACATTCTAATGAGGAAGAAAGACTAATGTATAAATAACTTGACTAGAATACATGATGTAAAAGAGGCAAAAATAAAACCTTGAAAAAAAAAGATTATTTCATATTAGGCATTTCTTTTTTTTTTAATTTTTTTTTTTTTTAACATTTATTTACTTTTGAGACAGAGACAGAGCATGAACAGGGGAGGGGCAGAGAGAGAGGGAGGCACAGAATCTGAAACAGGCTCCAGGCTCCGAGCTGTCAGCACAGAGCCCGACACGGGGCTCGAACTCACGGACTGTGAGATCATGACCTGAGCCGAAGTCCGACGCTTAACCGACCAAGCCACCCAGGCGCCCCTCATATTAGGCGTTTCTTAAAGGATGTGATGCTTGAGTTAGGCTTAAGTAACTGGTAGAAAATTGGCATGGGGAGATTTGGGAAAAGGCCATTTCAGACTCAATACATAACATGAAAAAGGGAGAGTAGTAGCCAAGTGTATCATTGAAGAGTCCCTAGTGGTCCTGCATAAGAACAATTGGGGAGCACATGGCTATTAGACTAGGAAAATTGGTGGGGCTCCTGGGTGGCTCAGCCGGTTGAGTACCTGATCCTTGATTTCTGCTCAGGTCATTATCCTAGGTCATGGGATAGCCCTGAATTGGCTTCCACGCTGAGTATGGATCTTGCTTGGGATTCTCTCTCTCTCTCTCTCTCTCTCTCTCTCTCTCTCTCTCTCTCTTTGACTCTGACTCCCTCTCCCTCTTTCCCTCCCTCTGCCTCTTTCCCCTACTCATGTGCTGTCTCTTGCTCTCTGAAAAATTGGGTTTGACTCTCTTATAAGGATGTGTAGATCTTATTTGTTAGGCAATAGACAACCCTTGAAGATTATAGAACATCTCTTATGGATCAGAACTGAACATGTCTTGTGATTTATTTATAACTCTTGTTTAGTAGATATTACAAGCCTCATTTTAAATAAGAGAAGTAATGAGGCCCAGAGGAGTTAAGTGACTTTCCCAAGGTCTCATGATGAGTAATTGTCAGAGCTAGGATTCAAACCAAATGTTCTTTTGAATCTGCATGCTTCCTCTCTTTTAAGTGGAAGAATGAGACAATCAGGCTAAATCTTAAGAATGCTATTATCAAAGCAGTTGGTTTCTTGGATTAAGGAGTAATATACAGGCATAGTGGCTGGTTCAGATAAGTGGTAATATGAAATATGAATTTGGGTTTGTAACAATAGGAGTGAAAAGGAGAGTTTTGTATGAGATTTAGTGGCCTGGATAATTAAGAATGCATGCATTTAGGAGGTGCTATACGTCGCCTGTGAGAAATGGTGAAAAATAAAATGAGAGAGCCAAAGAGTATATAATTATATAAGTCAAAACAAGAAAGTTTTAAAGGTGGGATAATAAACATTATTAAATACTATGTAGATTTGAAGGTATATGAAGAGCAAGTACATGTCATTTGGTGTTAGGTGATACTGGAGACTCTTTTGAGGGTGACTTTAGCAGATTGGTATGATTAGAAACTAAATTATGAGGGATTGAGGTGCGAGTTTGAAGACAAGGAAGAAGTCCATGATACAGACTCTTTTGAAAATAGGGGAGAAAGTGGAAACGATAGCTCAAAGATAAGGCAAAGAATTTGAATGGTTGAGGGAAATGGATGAATTTGTCAAAGCTACCAAGGCATTGGTCATAAAGAAGGGGTTGAGGATTTTAGAGAGGGAATAGTTGGTGGTTCATGGTCTTAAAAGAGAGGGGAGGATTTGACACAGGTGTATGGGCTAACCTTTGAGAGAAAGAAAAGAGCTCTTATGAATTGGGAGGGAGAGAAAATATGATTTTTCTACATATAAATGAGTTACCTACTTATAATTTAGAGGAGGAGCTTCGTGGCTCATGTTGAAAGATCTATAGAAAGTTTATTGAAGGAAAGCAGGGTCATTTGTTAAGAGTTAGGTGGTGAGAACTTTGAAAAACAGGAGAAGATCTGGAGCAACTGGTATGCTCAAAGAGTAAAACAGAATGAGTCTTCCCCACAGCAAGAATTTCCAGCCAAGAATCAGACCATACATTTTTATTGGCACCAACTCTCATCTGTCCTTCCACCCCGCCCCGCCCCCCCCCCACCCCCCACTAGTGTCAATAGTCTGGGGATCCTAAAGGAGAGGTTATGTGATCAATTTGCTCAATGTTAGGAATTGGCAGGTGGGCAATGGAAAGTGAGTGAGGGTTTCTGGGTTGGCAATTAGAGCATAATTGACATTTTAAATCTTTATTTCATAGACTGATGTATGAAAGCCTTTGATATTTGATACAAACGTATATTCTTAATAGTGATTGAATAGGTAAAACATTATTACCACATCTAACCTTCAAAACTTTATTCTTCCCATCTTACCTTATCCCCGTTACTTTCTGCTTCAGTTGAACTCAAATATGGAAGCATCTTGGTGTGGTGGAGCCAGTCCTTCATTTAGGAGACACCTATTTTGAAGGAATGACACCACAAGTGACAGAAGGAAAAGCCAAACTGAGGTTTATGAAAATGTAAAATGTTTGTGCTTCAAAGGACAGTATCAAGAAAGTAAGCAAATGACCCATTGAGTGGGAGAAAATATTGGCAAATTATATTTCTGGTAAGGGACTTGTACCCATAATATATTAAAAACTCCTACAGCTCAACAATAAATGACAACACACATTAAAAATGGGCAAAATAGCTGAATAAATATTTCTATAAAGAAGATAATTGAATGGTCAATAATACCATGAAAAGATGCTCATTATCAGGGATAACAGTATTGGTCCTCTGATCTATGATCGTGGGCTGTCTTTCCATTTATTTCTTTGTATCTTTCAACAGTATTTTGAAGTTATCAGAGGGCAAGTTCTCTACTTCTTTTGTCAAATTTACTCCTAAATATTTGATTCTTTTTGATGCATTTTAAATGGAGTTTTTTTTTTTTTTCTTACTTTCATTTCTGGATTGTTCATTGCTAGTATATAGAAATTCAGTTGACTTTTGTATATTGAAATTGTGTCTTGCAAACTTGCTGAACTCACTGATTAGTTGTAATAATTTTTGGTGGATTCCTTAGTGAATTTCTTTATATAAGATTTTATTTGCAAAGGGATAGTTTTACTTTTTCCTTTCCCTTCTGGATACCTTTTATTTGTTTGTTTGTTTGCTGATTTATTATCTATCTATCTACCTATTTATTTATTTTTGCCAACCGTTCTGACTAGAATCTCCAATACAATATTCAATAGTAGTGTCGAGAATGAATATCCTTTTATTATTCCTGATTTTAGGGGAAAATCTTTTAGTCTTTTAGCATATCACACATAGCATGTGTGATGCTAGCTAGCTGTGGGTTTTTCCTGGATTCTATCAGGTTAAGGAAATTCCCTTCTATTCTTAGTTTCTTGAATGTTTTACATTTTGATCAAACCTGGAGGGCAGGTTTGTGCAGCTAAGGAACAGCTCAGAGAAGGATCAGTCTCTGGGTAACTGGAAGATCAAGAGGCAGGTCGTGGAGGGGGAGGAGATCGCCTACAAGTTTATGCCCAAGTACCTGCTGTGCAGGAGTGGCTTGCTTTCCCTCCCTTGCCTCCTCATGTGGAGGAGCCAGAACAGCTGGAGGGAGCATAGACGAGAGCTCCTGGACCATCCTGGTCAATGGTGACAGGGAGGAAGTGGCTATGAGAACTGTGAAGCAGTCCTCAATGGTGCCTGAGATGGAGAATTGGGAGGAGGGCGCAAAGGAGGGAGTGGAGTTTGGCAAGGAGGATCTTTTCCATCAACAGGGGGACCAAGGGACCACCTCGTGAGGCTGCCTAGTGATGTGAAGGGAACTCACCCCATTAGAGGTCTTTCTTTATGAAAACTATTTTTATATATATAAAAAAAATTCTTGTCAAGTGCTTTTTTTTTTTAATCTATTGAGATGATCATGTCGTTTTTCTCCTTCATTTTATTGAATGAACCAATAATTGATTTCATTGTTAGACCCACTTTGCATTCCTCAGATAAATCCTGTTTAGTCATGTCTCTTTTCATATGTTTTTGGATTTGGTTTGTTAGTATTTTGTTTAGGTTTTTTGCATGTTTATATTTATAAGGGATATTGGCCTATAGATTTTTTTTTTAAAGTTTGTTTATTTTTAGTTCTCTACATCCAACGTGGGGCATTGAACTCACTACCCCGAGATGGAGAGTTGCATGCTCTTCCTACTGAGTCAGCCAGCGGCCCCTGGGCTACAGATTTCTTGAGATATCTTTTGTCTAGTCTTAGTGTCAAGATAGTACTACCTACCCTCAGAGAAATGAGTTGGGGAGTGTTTTGTCCTATTCTGTTTTGAGAAAGGTTTGTGAAAATTTAGTGTTAATTCTTTTAAATGGTAAAATTCACCAGTGAATGTAAATCCTGGGCTTTTATTGATGGGAAAAATCAATTTATTTATTAAAAATTCAATGAATTTACTTTTATAGGTCCATTCAGATGTTTTATGTCTTCTTGAATTTCAGTAATTGAGGCTCTTTTGGGCTTGTTCATTTTATAAGATTATCTAATTTGTAGGCATATATTTGTTAACAGTATTTCCTTATATCCTTTGTAGTTCTGTAAGATCAGTAATGGTTTCCCCTCTTGTCTCTTTTCATTCTTGATCAGTCTAGCTAAAGGTTTGATAATTTTGTTGATCTTTTCAAAGAACCAACTTTTGGTTTTGTTAATTTTCTCTATTTTTTTTCCATACTTTATTTTTTAGTTTCTGCTCTCACCTTTATTATTCCACTTCTTCTGCTTGGATTTAGTGTGCTTTTCTTTCTCTAGTTTATTAAGGATGTTTATTAAGATTTTTTAAATTTTAGGCATTTACTGCCATAAGTTTTCTTATGAGCACTTCTCTAGCTGTATCCCATAAGTTTTGGTATGTTGTGTTTTCATTTTTATTCAACTCATAGTATTTTCTAACTTCTCTTTTGATTTCTTTTTTGACCTACTGGTTATTTAGAAGTGTGTTGTTTGAATTCCCAAATTTCCTTCCATTGTTGATTTCTCATTTAATTTTATTGCAGTTGGAGAACATGCTTTGTATGATTTCAGTCCTTTTAAATTTACTGAGGCTTGTTTTTAATGGCCTAACATATGGTCTATCCCAGAGAATGTTCTGTGCATGCTTGAGAAGAATGTCTGTGCTGCTGTTGTTGGGTGTAGTGTTCGGTTGATGTCTCTTGAGGTTAGTTTGTGTATAGTGTTGTTCAAGTCCTCTGTTTCTTTTTTGATATTCTGTGAATTTCCCTAGTTGTTTCTTTCAATAATTATATTGAAAGTGAGGTACTAAAGTTTTCAGCCATTATTGTAGAAGTATGTATTTCTCCCTTCAATTCTGTCATCTTTTGCTTCATGTAGTTGAGGATGGTCTTATTTTGTGCATGTTTGATTATAATTATTATGTCTTCTTGAGAAATTGACATTTTTATCCTTATAAAATGTCCTTCTTTGACTTTGTAATTTTTCTCTTACTGTCTGTTTTGTCTGATAGTCATCCAGATCTTTTTGGTTATGATGGTATAGTATATATATTTTTTACCATTCTTTTACTTTCAACCTGTTGTGTCTTTTAAAATAAAGTATGTCTTATAGATAGCATATAGTTAGATAATGTTTTCTTATTGATTCTGCCAATCTGTAACTTTTGGTTTTAGTGTTTAGTCCATTAACCTTTAGTGTAATTACTGATCAGATGGGATTAATATCTACCATTTTGCTGAATGTATTATATATGTTTTATTTCTTTTTTTGGTTTTCTGTTATTCTATTACTTCCTTCTTTTGTGTTAAATATCTATTTTCTAGTATACCACTTTAATTCCCTTGTTTTCTTTTACTATACTTTAGGTTTTCAGTTGTCATATGCATATATTCTCACTTATGCACTTAGAGATTGCAGCAGCACTTTGAGCTTGAATTTCCTATATGGTTTACATAGGGAAAAATACCAAGGATCTGGCCAGTCAAGTGGTCAAGAAATTTGTCTGAGAATTTTTTTCTTGGGGAACAATTATATTTTCTTATATAGTTCAAATCCTCTGTTACTCAGATTTGCAGCAGGGCATCTGTTCTCTCTCATCCTTCCTCTTTGGTTTCCTCCCTACCTATGTCCCTCTTTCTAATTCATTCAACAAACATATTTTGAATGTATGTACTCTACCAGGGCCTTTGGATTTAGTAATGTATAAAACAGATGGTCTCTTCCCTAATATTAGAGTCTAAAGTAGATTTCACTAACTCAGATTCTTTCAGGAACATTGGAATATCTGAGAATACACAGTAGGGAGGGCATCGTGCAATCTGTAGCCAATTCCAAGGATATTCCCATTCAAATTAAGACAAGAGATCTGCAGGTTATGGATGCTCTCTCTTTTAATACAAAATTCTCTGTAGTAGGAATTGTTGCATATTCTTTACCCAACTATCAGTTGTCACTTCCATTTTTAGGTTTATACAGTTTAGTTTACCCAATCAATCTTGAAAACATGCCCTATTAACTGTTGTGCCTTAGGTTTTGAGTATTTTCAGCTGTTTCATTCATGACTTAATAAAGTCAAACCAGCCCTTACAACTTATTAGACTTCATAATGTTTTATATAACAGATATGGATTATACAGGATAGAGTCTTATTAAAATATAATTTTAAAAAGTATAGATCTCTTTAAGCCTTATTCCCAGCTTCCAGTGTTCTTTGTAGTTTTAGAGAGATTGTGGTATCTTTTATATAGTTTTTGTTTTTTTCTTTTTATTCAAAAGAAAGAGGGATAACAGATAAACTTTTATATTCATTTTATTTTATTTAATCTGAAGTTTATGTATTTGTTTATAATATTATTTCCATCAAAAGATTGGATATAAATTGTTTTGACAATGAACTCTGCCTCCATGATACATGATATATATTTTAGCAACTTACCTGATGTGAATATACCACATGTTCAAATAATTAATCAAGGAGAATAGAGGAATTTTACTTTTCCAGTGATGATGATGATAGTTTTTCCTACATTATGTGGCTCTGAATAAGACACTATTGGGAGGTTGGAGCTATGAGAGAAGAGACTTAGGTTTCGTAGGAAGAAGAGGTTTGTTCATTATACTATCAACAAGGTCTGGTGCTAAAGAAGACTATGCCTAGCAAACAAAAACTTTTTGGGGGGGTCGCTTATTTTCACAGAATTTGTGTTTGATAACAAGCCTGATGTATTTTCCCATCAAGGAATGTATTATGGTCAAATCATTTGATCATTAATCTCTGCAAATGACTAACTTGGTTAACTTTTCATGTGATGTTTGCCGCTACCATCCTAAAATTCTTTGCCAAAAAGGTATAAAGTAAACGTATTTCACTGTTTCTGTTCTATTTGCAATTAGTTGGCTTCATGCAAACCTCATCATTGAAATATTTTTTAGCTGGGAAAATTATGTTATATTTATATGAAAAGGGAAATTTTTTTTTACCTCCTTCCACCGAGTTGAATAGAAATTGCATCTGAAGCTATATAAAAAATAAAGTTAAAGCAGTCACTACACTGGCCTAAACTGGTGGACAGATCTTCCGAGTACAGAATGTCTGCATTAGAAGTATAGTATTTTATCATTCTTTTTTCCCTTTCCACCTTAAATCTGTGTGTTCTTTTTTTCCAACAATTTTACTGTGCATTCTCCATCCATTAAAATGTTTTGTGGAAATTCTGTACTCTAGGGAGCATTGGTAGTTGATAATAACTTTCCACAATTATTTTTTGTGATATAAGTGAGAACATGGGTGCCATGACGTTGTGTTTTAGAATTTCTTAGAACTTCCCCCTGAAAAGATGTGACTCTAACCTTTAAGATGATACTGTATTTCAACAAGGTATGCAGTGTGACTGTAAAAGGAGAGTCAAGCAGCCCTGAAAGCTCCAGTCTTCAGAGACCAGTCAGAAGTCAAAAGACCTATGGGCTATGTTTTAGCTAATTCTAAAAGAGGGTAATTGCAGAAAGTAATATAAGTTTGCATGGAATAATCACTAAATTCTTTAACTTGCTGCGACTACAGCCCCAAACATCTGTTTAGGTGACTCCTTGCTACCTTACAAATCATTCTTAAACATAGTGGCTTAAAATATTTATTTTGCTCAGGAGTCTGTGATTTGGAAAGGTTCATTTGGCATAGTGTGTCTTTGGTACACTTTGTGTCAGTTGTGTGGTTCAAAAGGAGGGGCTAGAATCATCTGAAGGCTTGCCCAAGCCCACGTTTGGTGGTGCAGGCTGGCTGAGATAACAGGTGGGGGTCTTGGTCAGAGCACTGACATGTGGCCTTTCCTTGTTGCCTGGGTTTCCTCACAGTATGGTAGCTGGGTTATAAGGGAGAGGTGGGAAGAGAGAGACAGAGAGGAAAAAGGGGGGTTGGAGAGACAGAGACAGGATGAGCCTATGTCTATATTGCCTTTTATAACTTTCAGAAGTCACATGGTATTATTTCCAAGACATTTTGTTCCTTGATACAAAGCCCTACTCAATTTAAGCTGGAAAGGATATTATCTCTGTTTCTGGGTGCATGACTGGCAAGGTCCTGGAAGGTCATGTGGGATTGGAAATATTGCTGTGGCCATTTATAAAAAAATACAGTCTGCCACAACAGTTTGCCTGATTACCTGTGTTCTCTTATCTCTGGCCTCAGAATAAGTGATTGGGATGAGTGAGGTACCAACATTCACTAGTTAAGTGTAGAAGGTAGAATATCAGGATACAGATTGAAATACTTGTCTATGTTCCTTTACACTTTATTTGTGATTTTATTTCTTTCTGGAATTCTGCCTTTGTTTGTCCTTAGGAGGCAGAGCTAAAATTGTGAAAAATAGGATTTTATGTTATGCCAGCTTTATTGAAAGGTGCTGTGATGTATTGCATCTGAATGACCAGTGTTCACATTTCAGTTCCCTTACTTTCTAACTGTGTGACATTGGGACAGTTACTTAGCTTCTCTGAGGTCACACATTTACAAAGTTAATGTGATGATACTTTTCATAGAGAGTTCGTTGTAAAATAGAGATATGATATGTAAAGGGACAGCTTAGTGACTGGGAGGTCCTGGGGTCTCAGCTATTATCATTAGGCAGGTTGATGAAAATGTGTGATTTAGGATGTTAAATTGATTGTGACCAGAATGATAGATTAAAAAACCAGTTTGGGATATGTAGATATTTTGAAGCTAAAACCAAAGGATTTTGAATAGAGGGAAACCTATGAAGGGATTCAGGAAGAGTATGTCTCCTTTTTGAAAGGTACATAATTCTTTATATGCTGTTTATCAACTTTTAACTGAGATGATGTTTCAAATTTATTAAAATAATTAGCAGTTAGTTAAGGTATTATATTAAATGTCCTAATATTGTAGTTCGAAATGTTGTATATTTAGTGAAAATTGTTACTTTTTTCCTACTTCTGTTTTCATTTATTTTTTGAAGTTTATTTATTTATTTTGACAGAGAAAGAGAGAGCATGAGCCAGGGAAGGGCAGAGAGAGGGAAAGAGAGAATCCCAAACAGGCTCCATGCTATCAGCACAGAGCCTGACGTGGGGCTCAATCCCATAAACCACAGAACATGACCTGAGCTGAAATCAAGAGTTGGACGCTTAACAGACTGAACCACCCAGGTGCCATTTATTTTTCTAGTTGTAAAAGTAATACATATATGTTACAGAAAAGAAGCTGAGGAAATAAATCACCCATGATCCCATTATCCAGAGGCAGACCATTAATATTTTGGCATATTTCCTTTCATTAATAAAAATTCTTTTTTCAAGTATAGGCTCCATGCCCAACCTGAGACTTGAACTTATGACCCTGAGATCGAGAGTTGCCTGCTCTATTGACTGAGCCAGCCAGGTGCTCCTCAGTCTTTTTTCTTTGAAATTTTATAGTGTTCCATAGTTAAAAACATAGAATTTATGATTTTATAATCTTCCTTTTTAATTTAATTTTATATCATAACGATTTCCCACAAATCATTAAAATTTCATCTGTCATTTGGATGTATCATTATTTATTTATTATTTATCATAATTTATTATTTATTTCTGGAATTTTTTCTAAAATGTATATAATGTGATGAATATATTTGTGAATGAATGTTTGTTATCATTGTTTTGATTTTTTTCCATAGGATGTATCACTAGAAAAAAAAAATTACTGTAGCCAAGGGTATCAATATTTTTAAGATCTTAGTTTATGTGTTAAAATTGCTTTCCAGGGGTACCTGGCTGACTCAGTCCATGGAGCATACGACTCTTGATCTTGGGGTTGTGGGCTCAAGCCCCATGTTGGGTGTGGAGATTACTTAAAAATAAAATCTTAAAAAAAATTGTTTTCCATAAAGTTTTACCATTTTATATCCCCACTGAAATGAGAATAGCAGCAGTGATCATTTTATAAATAAAGTTGGTGAATTTGATAGTTAAAAGATATCATTTGTAAAATTTGCATCTATTCTGTATTTGTTAGATTAAAATCTCCTTTCTAATATTTTGTATTTGTTTTTCATTTTAATTTGCATAGATTTTCTATATAATATGGATACAACCTTTTTATGTTATTTATGTAGGTTTGGAGAAATTTTACCATTCATTTTGTGTTCCTCTAAACAGCTTAAAATTTATTCTTATCATTTCATGCAAAAGACATACTACAGTGAAACTAACCTAAATCATACAGTTATTATTATTTCCATTATTTCCACAGTACTTACTTTTAGTGTTCTTAATTTACATGGTATCTTATTTTTAGAGTGTGCTGTTCATTTAAAGTGGATTTGTATCCATTTACTCTTTTTTTTCAAAATTACTTTTTGATAAAAGTTCCTCAATTAGAGAGTTTCAGCAACAATGGAAAATTTTTTCATTCGTCCAAAATATATCCATTTAGTCTTTTAAATTATGATTGTCAAACCTCAAATAAGTTTATATTTTGGTTATTGTGAAGGGTTTTTTTTTCATAAGTAGTACTGTTTTTCCCACAGGCAAATTTTATTAATTCTAATGGAGTGTTTTTGTAGATTGTGGGTGATACCAAAGTTAATCAGATTATGAAAGTTAAGGTTCTTTTCTTTCCGTTTAAAAATTTTTTTCAAGTGTAAATTTACAAAACATATAAAAAAGTATGGAGAGCATTACTGTGTAATCCTCTCCTAGAACTCTCAAATCTGAACCTTTTTGCCATGTTTACTTCCGTTTTTTACTTTCTAATTCTTCAAGAAATAGAATTTTATAGACAGAGAGTAAGGTCTCTGTCTTTCTCTGGTGCTAATTCCTAATTCCTCTCCTTTCCCAGGTCTCAGAGATCACAGGTATTCTGAATTGGGTGTTTCCGTTGTCCTCCTTGTTTTTATGCTTTTACTTAATACATACGCATTTATGACAAAATCTTATGTAAATGATATCTATACTATCCTTTTTCATCTTACTCTTTTTTGCCCAAATTTTGTTTTTAAACTCATGTTGGTTGATAGATGTTGCTGTAGTTCAGTCACTCTCGGAATGTGGTCCTCAACCAGCAACTTCAGCATCATTTGGGAACTTGTTAGAAATACAAAATACTATGAACTGGGTGGCTTAAACAACAGAAATTCATTTTCTCGCAGTTCTCAGGGCTGGAGATCCAAGATCAAGGTGTCAGTAGATTTACTTTGTTCTGAAGTCTCCTTGGCTTGTGGATGATCACCTTTGTGCTGGCTACCTTATATGTTGTCTCCTCACACGGTATGTGGACATCTCTCGTGTCTCTCCATGTGTCCAAATTCCCTCTTCTTATAAGGGCATTAGTTATTACATTAGGGCCCACCCTTAGGGTTTCATTTTAATCTAATCATGTTTTTAGAGGCCCTGTTTACAAATATGGTCACATTCTGAGGTACTGGAGGAGAAGGCTTCCAGATAGGAATTTTGGGGGAACACAATTTCTCCCCATAGCACCACTGCTATAGTTCAGTGATTTTTACGATTGTATTATATTCAATTGTATGATTATACCCCTATTTCTCTCTTTTAATAGACCTTTAGATTATTTTCCATTTCTCCCACTATGTCAGTTCTACTATATCAGTTTATTTTTTGCATAGTTGCTTTTTTTTTGTTTTTATTTATTTTTGATATGGTATCTGTGTAGACTTCAAGTGTCTGATGTCAGTTGAATTAAAACAAACAAAAAGAAAATCATGAACTGTCCTTTGTTTAACGGAAGGCTACAATCTATAAGCTGTTAATTTTGCTGGCATGTTATTTTGTTTTTTTTTTTTTTTTTTTTTTTTTTTTTTCAACGTTTTTTATTTATTTTTGGGACAGAGAGAGACAGAGCATGAACGGGGGAGGGGCAGAGAGAGAGGGAGACACAGAATCGGAAACAGGCTCCAGGCTCCGAGCCATCAGCCCAGAGCCTGACGCGGGGCTCGAACTCACGGACCGCGAGATCGTGACCTGGCTGAAGTCGGACGCTTAACCGACTGCGCCACCCAGGCGCCCCAGCTGGCATGTTATTTTGAATGGTGGTGGTTTTGTTTTATGAGACTGGATTTTCCGTGTTGTCCAGCACATGTGGTTTTGGATTGTATTTTGAGTTAACGACACAAGCTACTATTTCCATATATGGGTGGGTCTGTCATAATGATACTAAATAAATAAGTTTATTTCTCTCTTTGTAAATAAAAGAGAACAGTGACTCCATCATTGTGTATGTACTGTCTTGGGTTTTCTTGACCTTTTGCAGCTCATTATTATCATCTGGGAATATATTGAATTCCCATTGTTGTTAACTGCGTATGCTGCTAAGAGTAATAGCGTTTATTTGGAAACTATTTGTTAGTGTAATTTCACTGAAAGTTGGGCTTACTTTTTATCAAAAGGTAAAGTTTTGTACCAGGCTAGGGCAACATTTTCTCTTTATGCTGGGTTCCACATGTTAGTTACATAATTTATAATGTTATTCCCTTTATTCAAATTTTATTCCCTTTCTTCTATTGCCACACCCCACCTCATAACTTCTAACAAAGGGATATTATATGTGTCATTGATAGTTTTAAAAATCTACTGGATTCATGGAAGATCCATTGATTACCTGGGTGTAGACGATATAGTCTCCTTGTGTCTTCCACCTTGCCAACCCTTTGGCTATTTTCCAGCTTATTAATTATATCTCCAGTATGAGGACACACTGTACCAAAGAGGAGATAAACACCATCTTTCTAATTGTTGCTAGTTATTCTTTGCTGGCTGAACTTGGTATAGAAAAAGAAATTTTAAGATTTATATTGAAAACTATAAGACATTCATGAAAGAAAATGAAGGAGACGTAAGCAAAGGAAAAGATGTTCCATGTTCATGGGTTGAAAGAATGAATATTGGTAAAATGTCCATACTAACCCAAGTAATACACAGATTCAGTGCAATCCCTGTCAAAATTCCAGTGGTATTTTTCACACAAATAGAACAAACAATCCTAAAATTTGTATGGAAACATAAGATTCAGAATAGCCAAAGAAATCTTGAGAAAGAAACAAAGCTGGAAACATCATGCTCTCTGATTTGAAACTATATTACAAAGCTATAGTAATTAAATCAGTATGGTTTTGGCATAAAAACAGACACATCAATCAATGGAACAGAATAAAGAGCCCAGAAATAAACCCACACATATGTGGTCGATTAATTTAGGTCAGAAGAGCCAAAAATAGATAATGGGTAAAGGGCAGTCTCTTCAATAAATGGTGTTGGGAAAATTAGATGCCCATATGCAGAAAATGAAACTGGACCACTGTCTTACACCGTATACAAAAAGTAACTCAAAATGGATTGAAGACTTAAATGTAAGACCTGAAACTATAAGACTCCTAAAAGAAGACATAGGTGGTAAGCTCCTTGACATATGTATTAGTATTGGTTTTTTGAATCTGATGCCAAAAGCAAAAGCAGTGGAAGCAAAAATAAACAAACAGAACTACGCCAAACTAAAAAGCTTCTCGATAGTGGAGGAAACCATCAACGAAACAAAAAGGCAACCTACTAAATGAGAGAAAATATTTGCAAATTGTATATCTTTTAAGGGGCTAATATTCAAAATATATAAAGAACTACAACTCAATAGCAAAAAACCCCAAACAATCTGGTTAAAAAATGGGCAAAAGATCCGGATAGATATTTTCCTAGAAAAGAATAAAGATAGCCAATGGGTACATAAAAAGATGCTCTACTTACTTCATTAGTTTTAGTCTGGGAAGTGCAAATCACAACCACAAAGAGACCTGTTAGTAAGGCTATAATCAAAAAGACTAGAATAACAAGTGTTGGTGAGGATGTAGAGAAAAGGGAGGATGTGTGCTATTTGTGGGAATGTAAATTGGTGCAGCCACTATGGAAACCAGTATGGAGGTTCACATGTTTGAACTGTGTGGGTCCATTTATACATGGATTTTTTACACTACAGTTCTGTAAATATATTTTCTTTTTCTTACGATTTTCTTTTTTTTTTTTTTTAATTTTTTTTTTCAACTTTTTAATTTATTTTTGGGACAGAGAGAGACAGAGCATGAACGGGGGAGGGGCAGAGAGAGAGGGAGACACAGAATCGGAAACAGGCTCCAGGCTCCGAGCCATCAGCCCAGAGCCTGACGCGGGGCTCGAACTCACGGACCGCGAGATCGTGACCTGGCTGAAGCCGGACGCTTAACCGACTGCGCCACCCAGGCACCCCTTCTTACGATTTTCTTATTAACACTTCCTTGTCTCTTGCTTCGTTGTAAAAATACAGTATATAATACATATAACATACAAAAAAAAATGTGTTACAGTCAAGTAACACACATTATAGGTGAGGCTTCCAGTTACCTATAGTAGGGTACAGTTAAGTGTCGGGAGAGTCAAAAGTTATAGGAAGGATCAGTGCTTCTCACCCCTAGGTTGTTCAAGGGTCAGCTGTACCTTATGATCTAGCAACTCCACTTCTGGAGTTCTCCACTATCCAAGTTCTTCTGGAGTTCTCCACTATCCAAGCAAAACAAAAACACTAACTTGAAAAAAAATATGTATCTCCATGCAATATATATATGCACCCGCATTTTTATTGAATTATTATTTACAATAACCAAGACATGCAAACAACCTAAGTGTCCATTGATGGAAGAATGATGCACACACACATTGTGTGTACGATGGAATATTATTCAGCTGTAAAAAACAAGACTCTTGTCATTTGCCTCAACATGGATGCATCTCAAGGGTATTACACTAAATAAGTCACACAGAGGAAAAAAAAATACCGTATGATCTCTTACATGTGGAATTTGCTGATCTGTCTATCTGTTTGTCCGCAAACAAAACCAAGCTCATAGGTACAGAGAACATATTGGTGGTTGCCAGAGGCATGGGGAGCCTGAATTTGACTTGTAGTATAGTCTTTGGTCGAGTTCTTACTCTCTTGACATCTCATTTTCTTCTGTTGTAAAATGAAGATAACACCTACTGTGCATTTCTTACTGGGATGGATGTTCAAGGGATTAAATGAAGTAATGTATATGCACTTTAAACATAATAGGCACTCAGTAAATGGTAGCTGGATGCTATTATCATTATAATCATTATCATCTAGTTATTTCTGTATATGAACATCACACTTGACTCTACAGGGCATACTATATTAATGGTCGAGGTGACACTTTTCAGGAATTGCTTTCCCAGCTCTGTGATGATTCCATCTCGGAGGATAATTTAATTAGCCCTTGCCTGCTGAGTACCATGGCTGTGGCAGTCAGTAAGAGAAATGTGGTATCCAAAGAGCCAGGACTTAGGAGTCAGGCAGATCTTGATCTGTCATTACTCCAGAAGTCACTAGCTGTGCATCTTGGGCAAGATGCTTAACTTTTTTCTTCCATTTTGTCATCAGTAAGAAAAGGTTTATAACACCTACCTTGAAGTCTTATTTTGAATGGGGTTCAGGGAGTGTTGTTATTGTGGGGATTAAATGAGGATATATGTAAAGTAATTGGCCCATAATAGTCACATGTTTATTTATTTTTGAGAGAGAGCACGCAAGTGAGGGGAGGGACAGAAAAAGAGGGAGTCAGAGAATCTGAAGCAAGCTCCTCTCTGTCAGTGCAAAGACCAGTGTGGAGTTCGAACCCACAAACGGTGAGATCATGACATTAAGTTGAAGTCGGTTGCTCAACTGGTGGAGCCATCCAGGTGCCCCTCATAGTAATTTTTGCAGCAAATACTTCACCCATTATAGGGTTTTAGTGTCTGCCTTATCCTTAATGTATGTTGAGATTTCTTCCCTTCTCTATACTTAGAGGCCAACAGGCTAGACCAAGAGGGTAAGTGACTAGCTTGCTTATACTATTGGAAAAGGAATAAGTTAACAAAACAAGTTTATCTAATGGTTCTTAATTCCTTTGCCTAAATATAGATTTATTTTGTGTTTGTGAAAATATCATATATTTTTTACTGTGATTATATATATATATATATCATACAATTTACCATTTTAACCATTTTTAAGTATATAGTTGAACAGCATTAAGTACTTTCTTATTGTACATCCATATTGTTAAGCAACCATAGGCCTGTATTTTAAAGCCTAGTTTTGGTATTGTATTTAAAATTTACTTTATGTGTTTTGTTTGCTTTGCTCACATATTGGTAAGGACTCTTAGTGGTGGACAACAGAATCATTAAAGCTGACTTAAGCAGCAGAGGATTTATTAAGTTGTCATAGTTAGTTTGTAGATTCTTTGAGGGAACAGAAGGAAAAGACTTTGGGCAGAGTTTCCAGGAACAACTCCTGGAACCACACTTTTTATGTGGTTTGCTAAGGGAGCCGTAGCTGACTGATTTCAGAACCAGGTTGCCTCTTTCAAGTTTGGAAGCTAGTGACTGAGGAGTCTTGGCTTTTGCTGCTGTCTTGTCCATCATCATTGCTGGATGGACTGACATGCCCGTGCTTAGTTGCCTCCTCTCCTTGTTTTCGTTATCTTTCTGGTCTCCTAAGAGTGTCCCTGCTGGGGAAACTAAGGCACATGCAGATCTCTTAATTTCAAGGGAGTCTAGGAAAAGGACCCTTTAGCTTTCTGGCCACTATTGTGTTGTAAGACATACTAGAATGGGGTTGCATGAGTGTTAAAAATAAATCTGCTGTATCTGCCATAGCTCTTTCAAAAAGGAAAAGGCTAGGGGACATAATAACTTTGTACCTTTGTTTTCTTAAAATAAATTAGACTTGCAGGACAGGAAGTAAAAATGTCAATCCAGCAATGTTGATACAGGATAAGTTCTTTTTTTTAATTTTTTTTAAATGTTTTATTTATTTCTGAGACAGAGAGAGACAGAGCATGAACAGGGGAGGGGCACAGAGAGAGGGAGACACAGAATCCGAAGCAGGCTCCAGGCTCTGAGCTGTCAGCACAGAGCTCGACGTGGGGCTCGAACTCACGGACCATGAGATCATGACCTGAGCCGAAGTTGGATGCTTAACCAACTGAGCCACCCAGGTGCCCCATATACAGGATAAATTCTGTATTACAAAAAAAAAAATATTTTGGGGGTGAAGCCCAATTTTTAAAGCATTGTAAAACTCCAAATGGACTCTGTGTTTATCTAGCTGATAGTAATAAATAAATTTCTTGGTTTTTGTGTGTGTGTGTGTGTGTGTGTGTGTTTTTTGAGAATGTTATGTCACTCTGTCTTTTTTAACTTCATGCTTTGGCATTAGAGTCTATGGGTATAATGATAACATTCCTTCTAGCCTACTGTGTTTGCTTATTTTTGCCAATGGAAAAAAAAGTGCTCTAAATTTTAGACCAGTGCTCTAAATCCTATGGAGCATCAGCTCTCAAACTTGACTGATCACCAGAATTCCTTGGGAACTTAAGTAATTAACAAAAACGAGAACAATGAGGAAAAAATGATGTCTTTAGGTATTTTAGACACATAGAAACAGAATTTGTGTGCATGTGTGTGTATGTGTCTAGAGTATATGTGGAATCTGTATTTAATTTTTTAAATTCTTATAGCAGGAATTCATATTTTGGGACTCATGGGGAACTCTCTGAAATTATGTATAATATTTTATATACAATCACACCTTTCTGGAGGAGATTTGTAGTTTTTATCAGAATTCCAGATGGTCTTGGGCCCTGGTAAAATGTCATTAACAGCTGGCCATGGCCAAAGGCTTGTATAGATATGTGGGTCAGAGAAGATTGTTGAGCTGGAGAGGTCAGGATGGATTCCTTCAGTTAATTAAGCTCGCCTGTGGACATAGGGCTGTTAGGACTGAGCACTGGGCAGAACTTGGCGGGGTGGTGATCGTGCTCTTTCATTGGTGGGCGCAGAACAGGGGAGCTGTAACTGGGAACTGGCCCGAAGCACTAATAGACCAGGGTCATTAGAATGTCTGACCTGTAATTGGACAGTGAGAATCTAGTCTAGACAAAGTCAAAGTTTGGATCAGATGGAGCGGGCCAGATTTGAAGTCTAGGTAGACAGGCCAAGCTCACTTATGAGTAAGAAGGTTTAGGCAGTGGCACACTGGCATTCAGGCAAGGCCTAAAGGAATGGGCTGACAATGCAACTTTAAGCTTCTCATGGTGAGTTTTCCCAAAGAGACTGGGGTCAACATCTACCTAACAAGAATGCTATATGAAGAGTTCTTGCATTTGGTGGAAGGGTTATCCATGATCCCTACCAACTCTAGAATTCTGTGATTTCAAATTCAGTAATTCCTTTTCCAACAAATAGGGTGCACTCTACTAATTTATGTCCATGTCAGAAATTCATCCCTGGAGCCACAACTGTTGTGTTCTAGAATTTGGTATGTGTTCTAGATTATCACAAATTTACTCCCTAGAAGACTGATGATACTTCAGGCCTTCTCAACCTGAGCCCTTTTCCCTGTTCTGCCTGCTGGTGTTGATTGGACCCTTTGGGTCCTGAGATAATGGTCAGGTGGTCCTGTAAAAGATTTGTTCTTGAACCAGTGCTTCTGCCTTCTCTTTCCTGTTTGCTACTGTTGCAGCTCAGAGGAGACTAGAATTCCTCATGCCCCTTTTGTTCTTAGCCTGACTTATTAAAAGGAGTCCTATCCACAGAGGATGTTCTGGTTTATGTATGTGTTGAAATAACATCTTAGGAAGGGATCTCCTGGAGAAGTTTTCTAGAAAAAGTTGAGAATGCATTTATCTTTATCTAATTGATCATTTCCTGTAATGGCTGTCCTTACAGGCCTTTTTGTTTTTTGATTAGCTTTTTGTTAATTATTTAATTTCAGCATTCCTGTTTTATAAGAAAACTTTACATATGATGAGTTTAACCAGACATGTGATGAAAGTGTTTCAGCTTCCTGAAAAGTCAGGCACGTGAATACTGGTTTATGTATCAGTTTTGTAGGTTTATAAAATTTCTGATGATTGCTTCTGTGTTCCATTGTTTCTTTTTTCTTTTTCTTTTTTTTTTTTTTTTTGTATCTTTTTAAAGTTGTTACTAAGAATTCTGGCTGTCATTATTTTCTACCAGTCAGATATTTGAATTGATTATATTCACAATATAAAAGGATAATGCTAAGTTTGTGGTTTCTTTTTTTCTCTTTTTTCTTTTCCTTTTCTTTTCTCTCCTTTTCTCTCCTTTTCTCTCCTTTTCTCTCCTTTTCTCCCCTTCCCTTCCCTTCCCTTCCCTTTTCTTTTCTTTTCTTTTCTTTTCTTTTCTTTTCTTTTCTCTCTTTTCTTTTCTCTCCTTTTCTTTCCTTTTCTATTTTAATTCCAGGATAGTTAACATACAGTGTTATATTAGTTTCAGGTGTACAATATAGTGATTCAACACTTCCATCCATTACCCCATGCTCATCGTGACAAGTGCACTGCTTAATCCCCATTACCTATTTCACCAATTCCTCCACCTACCTCCCCTCTGGTAACTATCAATTTGTTCTCTGTAGTTAAGCGTTGTTTCTTGGTTTGTCTCTCCCTTTCTTTTTGTTCCTTTGCCTTTTTGTTTTGTTTCTTAAATTCCACAGATGAGTGAAATCTTACGGTGTTTTTTTTTTCTCTGACTTATTTTGTTTAGTGTTATACTCTCCAGCTGCATCCTTGTCATTTCAAATGGCAAGATTTCATTATTACTATTATTTTTTAATGTTTTTATTTATTTTTGAGACAGAGAGAGACAGAGTATGAGCAGGGGAGGGGCAGAGAGAGAGGGAGACAGGATCTGAAGCAGGTTCCAGGCTCTCAGCTGTCAGCACAGATCCCGACGTGGGGCTCGAACTCACGGACTGTGAGATCATGACCTGAGCTGCAGTCGGACGCTTCACCGACTGAGCCACTCAGGCACCCCAAGATTTCATTATTTTTTATGGCTGAATAATATTCTATTGTGTATAAATTCCACATCTTTTTTATCCGTTCATCTATTGATAGATACTTGGGCTGCTTTCATAATATGCCTATTGTAACTAATGCTGCTGTAAACATAGGCGTGCATGTATCCCTTTGAATTCATGTTTTTGTATTTTTGGGTAAATACCCAGTAGTGTAGTGACTGGATCTTAGGCCTGCCCTATTTCTAACTTTTTGAGGAACCTCCATACTGTTTTCCACAGTGGCTGCACCAGTTTGCATTCTCACCAATAATGCCAAGAGTGTTCCTTTTTCTCCACATCCTCACCAACACTTGTTTTTTTTTTGTGTTTTTGATTTTAGCTATTCTGAGAGGTATGAGGTAATACCTCATTGTGGTTTTGATTTTCATTTCCCTGATAATGAATAATGTTGAGCATCTTTTCACGTGTTTGTTGGCGATCTGGGTGTCATCTTTGGAGAAATGTCTGTTCATGTCTTCTGCCCATTTTTAATTTGATTATTCGATTTTTTGGGTGTTGACTTCTATAAGTTCTTTAGATATCTTAGATGAGTCATTTGCAAATATCTTCTCCCATTCCATAGATTGCCTTTTAGTTTTGTTAATTGTTTCCTCCTCTGTACAAAAGCTTGTTGTTTTGATGTGTTCCCAATAGTTTACTTTGCTTTGGTTTCCCTTGCCTCAGGAGACATATCTAGAAAAATGTTGCTACAGTCAATGTCAGAGACATTACTGTCTGTGTTCTTCTTTAGGATTTTTATGGTTTCAGGTCTCACATTTAGGTCTTTAATTCATTTTGAGTTTATTTTTGTTTGGTATAAGGAAGTGGTCCAGTTTCATTCTTTTGCATGTAACTGACTAGTTTTCCCAACACCATTTGTTGAAGAGGCTGTCCTTTTCCCACTGGATATTCTTTCCTGATTTGTGAGAGATTAATTGACCATATAATTGTGGATTTATCTGGGCTTTCTCTTCTGTTCCATTGATCAATGTGTTTATTTTGTGCCAGTGCCATACTGTTTTGATTACTATGGCTTTGAAATATAACTTGAAATATGGACTTGTGATACCTCCAGCTTTGCTTTTCTTTTTCAAAATTTCCCTGGCTATTTGGTATATAAATTTTAGAATTGTTCTAGTTCTCTGAAAAATGCTGTTAGTATTTTGATAGGGATTGCATTAAACGTGTAGATTGCTTTGGGTGATATAGACATTTTAAAAATATTTGTTCTTCCAATCCATGAGCATGGAATGTCTTACCATTTCTTTGTATTGTCTTTGGTTTCTTTCATCAATGTTTTATAGTTCTCAGAGTATTGATCTTTCATCTCCTTGGTGAAATTTATTTCTAGGTATCTTACTATTTTTTGGTGCAGTTGTAAATGGGATTATTTCCTTAATTTCTCTTTCTGCTGCTTCATTATTAGTGTATAGAAATGCAACAGATTTCTGCATATTGATTTTGTATCCTGTGACTTTACTGAATTCATTTATCAGTTCTGACACTTTTTTTGGTAGAGTCAGGTTTTCTATATAGAGTATCAGTCATCTGCAAATAGTGACAGTTTTATTCCTTCCTTACCAGTTTGGTTGCCTTTTATTTCTTTTTGTTTTCTGATTGCTGTGGCTAGGACTTCCAATACCATGTTGAATAAAAGTGGAGAGAGTGAACAGTCTTGTCTTTTTCCTGACCTTATTGGGAAGCTCTCCGTTTTTCCCCATTGAGTATGATGTTTGCTATGAGTTTTTCATATATGGCCTTTACTATGTTGCAGTATGTTCCCTCTATACCTACTTTGTTGAGGGTTTTTATTATGAATGGATGTTGTACTTTGTCAAATGCTTTGTCTGAGTCTATTAAAATGGTCATATTGTTTTTATCCTTTGTCTTATTGATGTGATGTTATCATGTTGATTGATTTGCAAATATTGAACTACCCTTGCATCCTCAGAATAAATGTCACTTGATTGTGGTGATGAGGTGTTTTTGTTTGTTTGTTTTATATTGTCGGATTTGGTTTGCTAGTATTTTGTTGAAGATTTTTGCATCCATGTTCATCTGAGATATTAGCCTTTAGTTCTCTTTTTTTTGTGTGATGTCTTTATCTGGTTTTAATAATTAGGGTGATACTAGCTTCTAGAACGAATTTGAAAGTTTTCCTTCTATTTTTTATTTTATTTTATTTTTTTATTTTAGAGAGAATGAGAGTGCAAGCAGGGGAGAGGGGCAGAGCAAGAGAGAAAGAATCTTAAGCAGGCTCCATGCTCAGAGTGGACCCTGGCATGGGGCTTGACCTCACAGCACTGGGATCATGACTTGAGCCAAAATCAAGGTTGTACCCTCAACTGACTGAGCCACACACGTTCCCCTCCTTCTTCTATTTTTCTGGAATAGATTGATAAGCATAGGTATTAACTCTTCTTTAAATGTTTGGTAGAATTTGCCTGTGAAGCCATCTGGTCTTGGACTTCTGTTTATTGGGAGTGTTTTGAGTAACTGATTTAATCTCCTTGCTAGTTACTGGTCTGTTCAAATTTTCTATTTCTTCCTGTTTCAGTTTTGGTAGGTTATATGTTTCTAGGAATTTATCCATTTCTTCTAGGTTGTCCAATTTGTTGGAATGTAGATTTTCATATTTCATGTTGTTGGTTGTTATTTTTTATTTGTGATTTTGTTTATCTGAGTCCTTTCGCTCTCTCTCTCTCTCTGTCTCTCTCTTCTGGATGAGTCTGGCTAGAGGTTTATCAATTTTGTTTATCTTTTCAAAGAACCAGCTCTTGGTTTCATTTGTCTGTTTTCTTCATTTTTTAACTTTTTATGTAATTTATTTCTGCTATAATCTTTATTATTTCCTTCTTTCTACTGGCTTAGGGTTTGGGTGTTTTTGTTTTATGGTTTTTTTTCCTTTAGGTATAAACTTAGGTTGTTTATTTGAGATTTTTCTTGCTTCTTGATGTAGGCCTATATTGCTATAAACTTCCTTCTTAGAACTGCTTTTACTGCATCCCAAAGGTTTTGGGCCATTGTGTTTTTAATTTTGTTTGTTTCCACGTATTTTTGATTTCCTCTTTAACTTCTTGATAGATGCATTCATATATTAGTAGCATGTTATGTAACTCCCATGTATTTGTGGTCTTTCCAGATTTTTTTTCTTGTGGTTGATTTCGAATTTCATAGGATTGTGGTCAGAAAAGATTCATGGTACGACTTCAGTATTTTTGAATTTGTTGAGACTTGCTTTGTGGTCTAATATGTGATTTGTTCTGGAGAATGTTCTATGTGGACTTGAATAGAATATGTATTCTGCTGTTTTAGGATAGAATGTTCTATATATATCTGTTAAATACATCTGGTCCAGTGTGTCATTCAGAGCCATTATTTCCTTGTTGATTTTCTGTTTGGAAGATCTGTCCATTGATATAAGTGGGTGTTAAAGTCCCCTACTATTATTACCTTGCTATTGATTAGTTCCTTTATGTTTGTTATTAACTGTTTTATGTATTTGGGTGCTTTCATGTTGAGTGCATAAATATTTACAGCTGTTATATCTTCTTGTTGGATTGTCCCCTTATTATATAGTGTCCTTCTTGTCTCTTTTTACAGACTTTGTTTTAAAGTTTATTTTGTCTGATATAACTGTTGCTACTCTCATTTTCTTTTGGCATCTATTTTCATGCTACATGTTTTTCCATCCCCTCACTTTCAATCTGCAGGTGTCTTTAGGTCTGAAATGAGTCTCTTATAGACAGCATATACATAAGCTTGTTTTTCAATTCACTCTGTCACCCTATCCAGTTGAATGTCATACTGTTGTCAGATGTTAGAACCTTCTATATGTTTATGTAGCTAGCATGGGTATTTTAAAGTTCAAAGAATTAAGTAGTGGAATTGTGGTTTTAATGCAAGTTTCTATGCTCTAAATATATATACATATATTATGTATTATATATATATATACACACACACACATATATACATTATATTTATGTATCTACATACACACACACATACACACATATATACATATATTGTAGATTTCTGTTTTCCTCACTCTTAAAATTTGCATTCGTAACATTTCTGGTGGTATGGTTTGCCTTGTGAAGAACCAATAGAGCTGATACTATGTCAGTAAAACTGTCTCATAGGTATGATTCAAACAGTTTTATTAGCAACATATGGGGCATGAAGGAGCCACAGAGGGGAATTTGGAGTGTGAGGGTGCTGGTCTGTCTTTTTTGGCATGTAATTATATCAATCCTCATGCATGGTGTTATTTGTTGCTGCCTAGGGAATATAGAAAAATATCTTCTAATGTGGTGAAAGAAAAAAAATCAGAATAAATTATAATTGTTGAGTTTATAGGGAATTTATAGGGAGTTATAAGGATGTATTTTTTCTCCAACCTAAATTTTGTTTGGTATTTGAAATTTTATTCAGTTAGTCTTTTAAATTAAAACCCAGTTTTTCAATAATTTGAATTTTTGGATCACTGTTATATAATAGATGCCTAACTGAGTTTCATAAATGGGAAGAAATTTGTTTCTTTTTCCCTATTGTGACAATGCATGGTTCTGTTTAATTAGCTTTGCTAAATATTTATTAATTTCCTTTAGAGGTATTTGTAGCATTTAAATGATTACAGTATGCTGATTACTTTGGTAGATGCTACACAGAGGACAATATCAGACACAGCCTGTGGGCTTATGGAGCTTAATTCTATAAAAGCAATCACATGTAGATGATGTTTTAAATAGTCAATGATGGGAATGATAGACACACATGTCAGCAAAGTGGTTACCTTTGGGAGAGAGGGAGGGAAATGGGATCAGGGAGGGGTACACAAGAGCTTCAATTGTAAGATTTTTTTTGTTTTTTTTGTTTTTTTTTGTTTTCCCTTCCAGCTAAGATTTATTGATTGTCAGAGATTTTTTAAACCAGAGATTCAGGTTGAGGCAAAGGTAGTAGAATGGTTTGTTTTATCTTTCTTTCCTCTGGTTATTTCTTGGCTTGATCAGTATAGTTTTTTAAAGGTATGTGGGTAAATTGGAAGAGATTGAGGGAAAAGGTTGGGGTTCAGGGGTGGATTCTGGAAACAGCCCTGCAGAAAAGGTATTGATATGCTTTTTAAACTTTATTCTGATTCTGCTCACTACTTTGAGCCTTAGGTTAAATGTAAGTTTTTATATTATTGTCTATTCTGAAATAAGTATAATTTTTATAGATAATTTCTCAGTCATTATGTTGGGAAGTTACTGGGAGGCAAAATTTCTTTACTCTGGTTTTACATTTGGCCCTAAGACTGGTTTCAGAGAGACCTAGTCCTCTGAAATGGATAATTCTTAAACTGATTAATCCCCAAATGGCTAGTCTGGTTTCTTCTGTATGCTGGTAAAATAATATCAGAAGCCAAGCTGTTCAATATTTAGATTGCGGTGATTAAGAAAGCAGCATGGATTATATGTTTATTTCTAGAGTGTGAGCAAATAGGGTCACACTTCACGTGCTTTTTAAACGCTTGTGACTACTGTCATGTTTTATGACATGATGATTTTATCTAACAGCTATTTCTGTGGAGTTACTTTCTTGCAGAATAGAATGCCAAACCTACCCTTGGAAGTGTGAAGAAAATCTTTACACTCACTCTCCTTTGCAAATCAGGTTGAAAGGTTTGATTGTCCTATGGGAAAAAAGAAGTACAGTTGGATAGTTTTGTTCTACCTGGAAAATAGTTTTATTTTTTCTTGGAGGTGATTTCAGGCATGTAAGAAGAAAAAATAATTAGTACTTACAGTCTTTACTTAGAGAAAGTGAATTCTGCTAAATGAAGTATACATAAAAAGTAATAATCTTAAATTTATCATTTACTTAAGCCTTTCTTCCCTAGCACATTTTTAAAGTTTTTTTTTTTTTTAATGTTTATTTATTTTTTAGAGAGAGAGGGAGAGAGAGAGTGACAGAGCATGAGCAGGGGAAGGGACAGAGAGAGAGAGGGAGACACAGAATCCAAAGTAGGCTCCAGGCTCTGAGCTGTCAGCACAGAGCCTGACGCAGGGCTCGAACTCAAGAGCTGTGAGAACATGACCTGAACCGAAGTCTGACGCTTAACTGACTGAGCCACCCAGGTGCTCACCGTACTGAATTTTGTTTAATTTTTTTTAACGTTTATTCATTTTTGAGAGACAGAGACAGAGTATGAGCGGGGAAAGGGCAGAGAGAGAGGGAGACACAGAATCTGAAGCAGGCTCCAGGCTTGGAGGTGTCAGCACAGAGCCCGACGCGGTGCTCAACTCACGAACTGCGAGATCATCACCTGAGCCCAAGTCGGACGCTCAACATGCTGAGCCACGCAGGCGCCCTCACCGTACTGAATTTTTGAAAGAACATCTATGAAATGTATTTTATCTGATTTGAATTTAATGTTGTTATTTTTTTCTTGGGTAAAATACCTTATGAACAAGGTAGAAGTCCTACCTTGATTGATGGTCATGATTTAAAACAATTGAAATTTACAGTTAAGTGTATCCATTTTAGTTCAGAGAATAATTGAAATAATACAGTGGTATTATAGTATTTAAATTTTGTTAAGTGTATGGATTAATTAAAATAATCCATCTGTACTATAAAATAATGACTAATGGATTGTTGCCTTATATTTGTGAACCTCTGTGTATGTGTATAGCTATAATTCTTTGCATATGTAATTATATTTCTTACATATGCTGTTTCATTTTATCATCACAACAGATTTGGAAGTAGATGGGGTAGGTAAGATTTTCTTACTAAATGAGGAAAACTGAGTAGTGTAGTGTAGGAATAAACGTTTTTTTCATGGGTAGGGCTGTGCTAAAGTACGGTCCCTGACTTCTGATTTAGTGCTCTTTCCTACTGACCGTAGTCAAAATAAAAGAAATTTGTATTTTTATGATGTACTCATTCTTTTTTTGGTCATTTGCTTTGGTGTGTTTCATTAGAATCTTTCTATTGCTTAGAAAGCAAAAAAATTATTCAATTCTATAAAGTAAGTTTGTTGTAATTACTACTTTTGACTACAGGTTAGGGGATGAGAAAGATAAAACTTGACCCAGATGACATTTTTTTGTCTGTAGTTATTAATTTGGTGTATCATTGTATTATGCAAAAAGAGGTAAGAATTAACTTGATATCATCCAAAGTTTTGAAATTAGGAAAGAATCTTGGTTGTTGAAATTACAAGCAAATCAGTGTTTCTTCTTCTCTTCTTCGTTTTTTTTTTTTTTTTTTTTAATTAAAAACAATTATTTCTTGACATGTAATTGATATGTTTTAGTTTCAGGTATACAACATAATATTTGTTTTTTTTGTTTTTTTTTTTTAGTTTTGTTTTGTTTCCAGATTCCATGTAAAAGTGAGATCATATGGTATTTGTGTTTATCCGTGTGAGTTATTAGAATAATGTCTTCAAGGTTCATTTGTGTTGTTATAAATAACAGGATTTCTTTTTTGATGGCTGAATAATATTCCATTATGTGTGTGTGTCTCTATGTGCATACATTTTCTTTATTCATTCTTCCATTGGTAGACACTGAGTTTGTCTCCATGTCTTGCCTGTTGTAAATAAACCTGTGATGAACATGAGGGTGCAGATACCTTTTTGAGTTAGTATTTTCATTTCCTTCAGATACATACCCACAAGTGGAACTGCTGGATTATACAGTATTTTTATTTTTAATTTTTTGAGGCACCTCCATACTGCTTTTCACAGTGGCTGCACCAATTTACACTCCCACCAACAGTGCATGGGGTTCCCTTTTCCCCACATACTTGTCAATACTTGTTATTTCTTGTCTTCTTGATAATACCCACTCTAATGGTTGTGAGGTGATATCTCATTGTGGTTTTGATTTGCATTTCCCTGATGATTAGTGACGTTGGGCATCTTTTCATGTGTCTGTTGGCCATCGTATGTCTTCTTTGAAAAAAATGTCTATTCAAATCCTTTGCCCATTTTTAATTGGATTTTTGTTTTTTATTGCTATTGAGTTGTATGACTTCTTTATGTATTTTCAATATATACCCCTTATTAGATACTTGATTTGTAAATATTACTGTATGTTGTCTTTTCATTATGTTGATGGTTTCCTTTGCTGTGCAAAAGCTTTTTAGTTTGATGTGGTCCAACCTATTTATTTTTTGCTTTTGTTGCCTTTGCTTCTGTTGTCAAATGTAAAAAATCATCACCAAAACTGATGTCAGGAAGATTTTTCCTCTGTGTTTTCTTTTAGTAGTTTTACAGTTTCAGGTTTATGTGCAAATCCTTAATTTATTTTGAGTTAATTTTTGTGTATGGGATAAGAGAGGAGTCCAGTTTTATTTTTTTTGCATGTGGCTGTCCAGTTTTTCCAACACCATTTATTGAAGAGATTGTGCTTTCCCTGTTACATATTCTTGCCTCCTTTTTCATAAATTACTTGACCACATATACATGGGTTTATTTCTGGGCTCTCTATTCTGTTCTATTGATCTATGTGTCTGTTTTTATGCCAATACCATACTGTTTTGATTACTTTTTAATACAGTTTGAAATTAGAGAGTGTGATACCTCCAGCTTTTTTCTTCTTTCTCAAGATTGGTTTGGCTATTCATTCTCTTTTGTGGTTCCATACAGATTTTAGGATTGTCTGTTCTATTTTTCCTTTCCTTTTGGAGACCTCCCTCAGGCTAGATACAGGGAGCCTCACAGTTCCTAAAAGAATTTTTAGAATGATTATTATTTTTAACTGATTTTTTGAATGTATTATATTTTTAAATGGAATTAATAGTAACTATGAATACTTACTTAAGTCAAGTATCAGTTAGTGTATATTATGAACAGAACCACAGAAATACATTTGTATGTCTTACTTAGACATATATAGGCATTAAGAAAAGGAAATTTGGGGCATTAGGAAGGGATGTTTACTTATTAACTACAACATGGTGATGTTATTAATTATTCTTTTATTATAAGTAATTTGTTGACACAAAGGATACTGTGACTTGCCTATAGTTGTTAATATAACTTACTGAAATGCCTTATTTAAAGTATGTGAATTAATTTTATTCTGAAGCTTAGATTGCTATTAGGGCTAAGTCACCTTTTTCTTTTTTTTTTTTTTTTTTTTTTGTCCTTCAGTTGCAGCAAAATCTAACTTCCATGTGTTTTGCTACTTATATATGTCTTTTGGGAGATTTTGAAAAACCAAAGTCCTCTTTCTCCTGTGGAAGTGTTAAAAATCCTAAGAAGCTTTCTTGAGATAAAGTTTGTCCCCTTTCAATTATTAAATGTGCTTTTCTCTTATCTGTGAATTTCACCTTCAGTTTACTGGCAACTGCTTTTTCGTGTTAGGATCATGGAATTATGATTAACTCCTTGCAATCTGGCTTTGGTCCCACCTCTGTACTGGAACTGCACTCTTGAAGGTCGCTGGTGACCACATTCTAGCCAATTGTAGAGTTTTTTTCCTCTCAATCTCCTTGACATGCTAATGCCACATGACCTTGACTTTTCAGTTACATGAGCACTTTACTTCAGTTTTTGCTTTGAACTTTCTGTGGCCCATGCTTCTTCCTGTAATACCTGGCTTCTCTTTGTGGAGTGGGTTTAGTCCTTGTCCTTTGCCAGGTATTTACTTACTGAGTTTTGAATCTTATAACTTTAGTTCTTGATTTGCATCTGTGTCATAGATAAATCATCATTTCTCATAAGTCTCTCTCTGATGGATATTACTGGCAGTTCTCAGAGCTTTATTTCACATCACCCAAGGTCATTAGGTGATTGCCTATCACCCAAACGCTAGCTGTACTTTTAGGCTGATCTGCTTTTAGATTGATGCTCTTTTGCCTCAGAACAGAGGTTTCTCGAATTATCTTCAAACTCTTCTCCTCTGAATTTCTGAGTTCATTTTGAAGAAGCATTCTCTTAATTCCGTGACATTTTTTTATTTAGTGTCCTTATTTCCTAATGTTTCTGATGTCCTTGAGTTTTTCTTAAAAATATTTCTTAAATTTGTCTCATCTTCTTCATTTCCTCATTTCCTCACACACTAAACTACTGTATAGTGTGTGAAACACTTTCAAATGCATTTTTTAAAAGTTTAAAATAGCCACCATAATACATTTGTGACATAGGAAGAATAGAGTTTATTATCCCAATTTGCAGGTCAGGAAATAGAAGTGACTTGTCTGAGGTGTCAATGCTGATTAAGGAAAGAGCTATTACTAAAGCCAAAGGGATAGGATTTTATGTTTATACTTGCACCCAAATCACGCGACTGTTGTCATTTGCTGTTAAATGATCGTTCAGCTTTTAGTCCTCTCCTTTAGTTCACTTTACTTACAGTGCTAGATTAAAGTTTATAAAACCAGTCACAGGGGCAGCTATTAGAGATTGGTGTTAGTGTCTCAGGCACTGTGTGAGGCAATATCATTTAATCCTTAGAACTGGTGTGCAGGGTAGATATTGTGATCCCCATTTTATAGATAAGTAAATTGAGGCTTACAGGAGTTGAATAACTTACTGGTCATTATATATGATGGGGTGGGGGGTGGGGTAAAGATTCATACTCAGGCTCCCAACCTCTAATTCTTTTTTGTTATTTTTATAAACACATTCTGCCATTTACCAAACTCTTGATGTTACTCTTCTTTCTAAGACCTCACTGTAGTTTTCTTTTACCTACCTAATCTCTTTTACCCCTTTATCAACCTTTCAGGACCCTCAATAATTTGTTCATAAGTTTCTTTTCCATTATTTTCTCCAGTAACCCTCCACAGTGAACTCTCTGCTTGTAACCTTGTTTTCTTCTCACACAGATCTTATCTAGTCTTTCTCATTTTCTTAACTCATGTCATTTTCTCCTTGTGTAGGATTATATCACCTGAACCTCTTTATCTATCCATAGGCACCTCTTTACCTTCTCCTCATCCCAACATTTAGCGACACTTAAAGCATATGTGGTGCTATGATAGGAGTTGTTAATATATAGGAGTGCGTGGACATTGTTGTGGGAGGTGAACACATAAGGGGAGGAGCCAGATTGGATTTTCCACTCTGGTTTGGGTCCATTGGTCAAGACCAGTATACACAGGTTGCTATGGCAGCACTAAGAGGATGTGATTAATTTTACCTGAGCATTTAGGGAAGATGTGACAGAGAATTGACATTTGAGCTGTAGCCTTCAAGGAGGAGGAGGAGGAGTTCTCCAGGTGGAGAAAGGTTGGGAGGAGGGCATTCTGGAAAGAAGAAATACCGTGTGAATAGAGGAGTGAAATCACAAATATATATGCCGTACGCTGTGTTGTGAACACTGAAGGCATTTGTTGCAGGGCTGTGCACAATGCTGTGCTGCCGGGAGCCTCAAGTGACTGGCTTTCCCTCTGTGAAGTCATTGCAGCCTAGGGTCTGGTGTTTGACCTTACACTTTCAGACCCTTGACATGCTGGGTGCACTGAGAGTCACATTAACCCCGTTCTTAGGAACTGATACACATATATCTTTCTCTCCCTCTCTATTTGTGTGTTTGTCAGTTTATTAATTTCCAGTGAGAAATACAACTGTCAAGCAGATTGGATTGCTTGATTTGGCAAATCTGTGTACTGCATCCCTGTAGGCAGGCTTCTTGGGAAGCCAAGTTGTTATTATGGAGGTCAATTGATGATTGAGAAATACAGCTGTCAAGTCGACCTAGCATTTCTGACCAGTGTACTCTCTTCTGGCAAGATACATAGGAACCTTGTTTCCAGAGACCACTTGTGGAGCACGGAAAGAGAACCCGGAGGGATATTTGTTCGAAGAAGTACCTCTCAACTAGGTTAGCTTGAGGCTATCTTAACCCACTATAGAAAGAACTTTGCCAAGGAAACCATATTATTCTAGTCAGCTTAGCCAAGACTTCCTCTCCTGTGGCTTAGTTTGATCTTATGAACATTTGCCTGGGTGGCTTCTCTGATTCCTTTGCTGACCAGTCTTCCCCTTTAGTTCACCTTCTGATTGATGCATTCTCCCTTTAGATATGTTGAGATAGTCTGTCAAGTTATGAAGAAGTCTTAAGAGCTAGAGAAACTGAGGGATTTTTATATCTCTGTTTTGATCCCTTTTGTATTGAAGTCGTATTCCCTTATTGTTAGTCACTTGGGACCAAGAGCAGGGAATGGTAAATAGCCTCCTGAAGTCAAGAGTATCAGATCTGTTGGTGGTGGGATGTCGGGGATGAGCCCAGAAAGAAACGTTAGGATCAGATTATGAAAGGTCTTGGATACCGTATTAAGGAGTTTGAATTTCGGAGGGCTCTCAATTCTGTTATCTTCTCTGGAAAATCTTTGTCTCTCCTAATAATGTCTTCTTTTCAGCTTTTATATTTTTGTTACTATCTGTATCATACGTGTTAATAAATCTTTCTATACAGCATATGATAATGGCTCTCCTTGAGAGATTTTATTTAGCTCCTTTATGTTTTGACAGATAAATACTAGGTGACATTACCTGTATTTTAAACATGAGGTGCTTAAGAGCTTAAGTTCTGTTTTGAATGGACTCTTATCTTGCTTCTCAGTTCAGGCTGTTTCCTCAACTTCCTTTTTTATCCCCCAGCTTTTTTTAGACAAGGTATTAGTTTTTATATTATTATATAATGTTTCTTTTTTAAATTATGATGTCACGTTTTTTATCATAGTGCTTATCTACACAAATAGCTCTGGTATTATCATGCATCTGTCTCTTTTCTCTCTAGGCAACTTGTCAGTTTCATTCATTCATTCATTCATTCATCTTTTTTTTTTTTTTATCAGCTTCACATATACCCATTTAAAAAAAATTTATTTAAATTCCAGTTAGTTAACCTACAGTGTAATAATAAGTTTCAGGTGTACAACATAGTGATTCAACACTTACATACAACACCCTGTGCTCATCATAGCAAGTTCATTCCTTAACCCCCATCACCTATTTTACCCATCCCCTCACCCACTTCCCCTCTGGGAACCATCAGTTTGTTCTCTGTAGTTAGTGGACTTCATACTTATTTCTTTTGCATCTTACAATATCTAGCCCAGTTGAATTTCAAGCAATTCTTAGACAATAGAACACCATTTCAGAACCAGAAGGTAGCTTAGTCTCATTCAGAACTCTGATTTTCTACGTAAAGAAATTGGGATCCAGGGCAGCTGTAATTAGCCAAAGCACATGACTAGTAAAGGCATGACCAGAACCCAGATATAGTCACATGAGGCCCAGCCACCTTTGTGCTATATTATACTTGTTCCCTAATTGGCTGAGAGATCTATTCCATAGGAATGAAAGGGACTCTCAAAGATAACCTACGTCAGTGTACAGTCTCCAAAATCATTACATTAAAACTTACAGCAGCAACTTTACTTGTTAGCTCTAGCAAGAGCATAGTTTGAATGTTTTATTTAGATTTACTATGTTAGGAAGAAAACTAAGTGAGAGGGACATGGGAAAAGGAGCTCCACACATTGAACCCTTTCTGTGTTTCTGCTAAACAATGTACTGATGCTTTACGTGTATCACTTCAACTGTTTTTTGTGACAGTCCTGTGAACTGGTTTGAGTTATACACATTTTGCTGAAGCCGACTGAGACAGAGGTAAAGTAGTCTTGCAGATAGAATTAGAAGATGTGGGTTGTGAGCCCAGCTCTGCAAGACTACAAGATCATACTCTTTCGATTGTGTTTCATTGTTACAGCTCTTGGCCAAGGCCAAAAATAGCAGCTTCAGCAGCTGGGGACCACACCTGACTTCCTAAGGAGGAGCAACCCAGCAGCCATGCCCTCTTGTCTGTAGCAGTAGTGCTGAATGTTAGTGACCAAGCTAGGAGACAGTTATCTCACATTTCTAAACCATGGTTTGTGGCTCACATTTATGACCTTTTATATATGTACCTTGTGTCATTTTTCCAATTTCCATTCTGTGGGAGAAGAGCACCATGTTATAAGCCCACATGTCTCGTTCTTGCTTCTACCTACGACTTCTTTCCATTGTGTTAGTGCTCATCCTTTCTTCCCTTTTTCTCTCCACTCCCCTCTTTATGTGGAGAGAAAAGTAGATGTGCTGTATGAAAGTCACGTGAACTGATCAGCTTCATTCTCCCCCTACACACATTCTTTTCTATGTTGGTATGAGAGTTAATGGGACAAACAAATTAAATAAATAAAATGAAGATTATACATAATCACATTATTTGTCATCCAGCAAAACACTTTTCCAAAATGGCAAGATATATGCAATTCATAGCTTATATAAAGTTCATCATTCATAGTTATAAAATCTGTGTTTTGGTGCTAGATGCACTTACTTCAAGTTTCAAAGAATGATTTTAAAGTACTTTTGAACCATCTCCCTAAGAGCTTTCAACACTGTATAAATAGTACACTTTTTAGCATTTACTTTTGCATACCTGCAGTTTGCATCATCTTTGAGATGTTTACCACTTTTTTGCAAGGCATATGTGGAGACTCAGCCAACAAATGTCATATATGTGGGTTTCAAAGAGCACCTGGGGGAAGTTATGTTTAACCTTTTGAAAGAGGTGTTCTCTGGGCTTTCCCCCATTTCAGAGCAAAAACAGATGTAAACCAAGGGTGCGAATCAATGTACATATTTTTGAATATGTATCTTCTTTTCGGTTTTTCCAGTGATTGTTTTATTAAAATATTACCTACCTTCCCTGAAAATTTCGAGTGTTTCTGGAAAATACTATAACCTGGTGATTTTTATCACTTTGCTTATTTAGTTAAATGCTTATGGATTGTTTCTTTAAAAGAACAACACAGTTGCAGGATGAGGAATTAGAGCCGTGGCATTTGATTAAAGATGTTCATAGGGGAAAATATGCTAAGAAGGCATTAGAATGTCCCCTTTATGCCAAAAAGCCCATTAAACTGGTAGGCTATACAGAGGGAGGTAACTCAAGGTAATATCCTGAAGTGGAAGGTATTGGATAACAAGAAAACAGAGTGAGAAAGAATAGTTTTTCCTAGCATGGGAAGTGTAATTCCTTTTCCATGTAGAAGAGATCAAACTCTCTACCATGATAATGAGATGCCATTTTTATTTATTTAGATTTTGCTTTTTGTTTAATTAAAGGTTAGAATAAGATGATCCTGTTTTTTTTTTTTTTTTAAGTCCCATCTGCTGTATTGCAAAAAAAAAAAAAAAAAAAGGTATAGTATCCACTAATCATGGATTGAAATGTTAGTGGTATTTGTGTTGTGTTTATTCTTTCTGGCTTTAAATTTTATATCAGTGCCTTTTATTAGAACATGATGTGTTTTTTTAAATGTTTATTTTCAGAGAGAGAGAGAGAGAGAGAGAAAGAGGCAGAGAGACAGAGGGAGAGAGAGAATCCCAAGCAGGCTCCATACTGTTAGTGCAGAGCCCTACCTTGGGTCTTGAGCTCACAAACTGTGAGATCATGACCTGAGCTGAAACCAAGAGTCCAAGGCCTAAGTGATTGAGCCACCCAGGTGCCCCAGAGCATGATGTGTTTTATATACACTTTATAACTATCTAATAAGTGATACCTTCTTTTATTGCGCTTCACAGATACTGTGTTTTTTACAAATTGAAGGTTTGTGGCAACCTGTGTTGAACAAATCTGTTGGTGCTGTTTTTCCAGCAATATTTGTTCATTTCATGTCTTTGTGTCACATTTTGGTAATTCTCACAATATTTCAAATTTTTTCATTATTATTATATTTGTTATGGTGATCTGCAATCAGTGATTATGACTTGCTGAAAACTTAGATGACAGCATTTTTTTAGTAATAAAGTATTTTTAATTAAGGTATGTATGTTGTTTTTTAAGACATAATGCTATGTTGCTTACTTAGTAGACTATAGTATAGTGTAAAGGTAACTCTTATATGCACTAGGAAACCAAAAAAGTTATTTGACTCACTTTATTGTGATATTTGCTTTATTGCCGTGGTCTGGAACTGAATTCTTAATATCTCTAAGGTAGGTCTGTACAAACTTCCTGTTTTTAAGTATGTGATGGCATTTTAAAATACTTAAGACAGTTAGATATCTTATTTCTTCCACATACAGGGTACTAGACAGACTGGTTGAAAAATGAATAAATAAATGACTGGATAAATACAGAAATACATGGAGACATATATGATTTTCTGTTCTGGGTCAGAGTCAGATTTATGGTTTCTATTATATATATATATTATATATATATATAATATATATAATATATATATATATTATATATATATATATAGTTTGTTTTGTTTTGTTTTTGTGTTTTGAGAGAGAAGGCACAAGTTAGAGAGGGACAGAGAGAAAAGAGAATCCCAGGAGGTGCAGAGGAAGAGAGAGAGAAAGAGAGAGAAGAGAAGAAGTGGGGCTCATCCCAAGCGAGGCACAAGCTCATCCGATGTGGGACTTGAACTCATGAACTGCGATATCATGACCCGAGCTGAAGTAAAATGCTCAACGAGAGAGCCACCCAGGTGCCCACCAATTTTTAAAACACAGATTTGCTTTAATGATTGTGTACTCACTATATAAAAATTCACTGTGATAATGATGAAGAAATTTAAAAAATCCCTTGCTGTTAGAACTCTGAAGACACTGTCCTGTCATCTCCACTAATGGTGAATACTGCTACAGAAAAGTCTAAGGCCAGTCTTGATTTTTCTGCCTCTGTACCCACAGAATTTAAATTTATTTTCTCTCTCTTAAATCCTATAACCTCATAGAAATCTGTTTTAGTATTAACTGTTTGAAGTCTAGATTTTCTGGAACACTTCCTTTTTTTATGTATTTCATTTCATCCCAAGAAAAGGTTTTCTTTTATTATATCATTTTTTTTCCTGTTCCATTTGTTCTGTTTTCTTTTGTGAGAATGTCAAACGTGCATTGGCTGGGTCTTATTTATTTATTTATTTATTTATTTGTATTTATATTTATTTTAAAAATTTATTTCGGGGGGGGGCAGAGGGAAAGAGAGAGAGAAAGAATCCTAAGCAGGCTCCACTCAGTGGGGAACCCAACGGGGGGCTAGATCCCAGGACTCTGGGATCATGACCTGAGCTGGAATCACTAATCAGGAGCTCACCCAACTAAGCCACCCAGGCGTCCCTTGGCTGGGTCTTTTTTACCTTCTATATTGATCATTGCATTTCTTATATATCTTTTAGAAAAAATTCTATTTTGTGTGGGTTTTTGTTTGTTTTCGTATCTGTTTTTTCCTGTTTCAGTACTGTTTTTGTTGTTGTTGTTGCTTCTTTTATGGCTTTAATCTGTGTATGTGTGTTTTTTCAATCTCCAGCTTTTTCATTAACCTATCAATTTGCTTTTCATCTCTTTTCTTATCTTTTCTTAGATATTTCCTACTTTTTCTTTGAGGCTTTTTTCTTTGAAGTAGCTCATATTCTCTGTAATTTTTTAAGACTGTGGAAAAATAATTGGCGAGTTCTTCCTGTTTCCTAAGACAGCATTTTTTCTTCAGCTGTCATTTCCCTATTTTCCTCCACTCCAGTTTTTGATAGTTGTGTATAAATTCTTTTCTGATTCCTTTTTGGTTCTTACTGAGTTTTTAGTAGGTTTAATTCCATTAAGAACAGGTATTGCCTGAAAAAAATGTGAGGTCAGATGGCTCTGGGGACATGTCTCACTTCAGTTTGCAGTATTATGAAGGTCACTGTGACACCGTAGCCCTGTGAGTCACAGGAGTATCTTTAATAAGTGGTTTGGTGATTACTGTTTCCCTTCTTTTTATTCTATTTGGCATCCTCTCGAAGCAAAGAAGCTTGATCATTGACAATAAAAAGTCTTGTTGAGTTTTCCTCTGTGTAGATACGATTTTCTGGAGAAATCTGTCCTATCTTAGGTAGATACTTAAACATCATTACTCTAAGCAGTTTCCTTGAATGGGCTTCAGAAGTATTCCAGCTTTAGGGAATTTTTTTTTTAAAGTGTAATTTATTGTCAAATTGGCTTCCATACAACACCCAGTGATCATCCCAACAAGTGCCCTCCTCAGTGCCCATCACTAGGGAAATCTTTACTCTGCCCGAGATCTGAGGAAGTGTGGTGTGGTTGTCAGCATTACTCCTCATTTTGATTCCAGCCATCACCCAATTTAGCGGAGTGGTGTTTTCTTTTTTTTCTTTTTTTCTTTTTTTGTGATAGTTTGTGGTTTGTGGTTGTGGCTATGCCTTTGTTTCATTGATGATGAGGTATTCATTATTTTTTGTTCTTATAAGTTTTTTTTTTTTTTAATTTTTAGTTGGTTTCTGGAGTAGATTGTGTAACAGTGTCTTCCTATTGTCATGGTTTTTATTTATTTTTTTTACCTTCTCTGTTGGCCCACATCTTGGCTGGCGCTCCCTCCCCCCACCCATTCGTCCCCCACCTCTTTGTCTCTACCATCCCCCACTCTTTAGCTATCTACCCCTAAAACTAGGCGCTTTTTACAAAGCCTTGTTTTCAGTCATTTTGCTCTAGCTTAGTTTTCTCTTTTTGAGTGATTTCATCTAAACCTATGTCTTTAATCTTCGCTTCTCTTCTAATGATTTTCGTGTGTATTCTTCTTTCAGTTTTATTGAGATATAATTGATATATAGCACTGTAGAAGTTTAGGATGACTTTGCTTACATATATTATGAAATGATTACTGCAATAAATTTAGTTAATATCCATCACTTCATATTCTAATAATTTTTAAATTAGCAGTTTGGCATTGACTCCTCTTGAGCTCTGTTTACCAGGTATTAATAATACCTCACAGGGGTGCCTGGGTCGGTTAAGTGACCGACTCTTGATTTCAGCTCAGGTCATGATCTCACTGTTTGTGAATTCGAGCCCCGCTTCGGCCTCTGTGCTAGCAGTGCAGAGCCTGCTTGGGATTCTCTCTCCCCTTCCCTCTGCCCCTCCTCTGCTCTCTCTCTTTCTCTCTGTCTTTCAAAATAAGTAAGTAAACTTAAAAAATTAAAAACAAAACAAAACAAAAAATAATACCTCACAGTTTGCATCCAAAAGGAATTCTTTATCTTCCTTGCATTCTCCCAAATTAGTAAGGCTAAAGATATCTCAGCCAACCATAATTTTTATTTCCCGTGCTTCTCTCAACTAATCATTGATCACTTCTGACTAATATTGACTTCTCTTACGTCCAGTGTATCTTCTCATTGAACTTATAAGTCCATTTGAGTCAAGGAAGTGTCACAGCACTTCACATATAATGTACAGTTACTAAAAAAACATTGATTTGAATTTTTTGAAAGCTAATTTCAGCTTTAATAAAAATCTGTTATTAAGATGGTTTTGATGTCTTTTTGTATACTTTTTTGTATACTTTTGACTCCTGGTTTTGCTCTTTCTCAATTACCTCAATTATATCTTTGAAGAATGTGAGGCTATACCATTTCTCAAACTTAAAATCACATTGCTGAGTTTTGTATTCTTTTACTTACCTCCCCCCCCTCCTATAAATTTTGATTGTTTTTTAAATGATTCAGCTCTTAGTTAAAAATATCATTGTCTAGAATTTTGGGTTGTTTCTTAGAAAATGTTAAGAAGCTAGTGGTAAAAGATCTTGATATTCAGTGTTAATTTTTGTTTTTAAAATTAGATGTCTAAATTAAACTTGCTTAATATTTAATGTTTCTTTTAAACTGTTAACTTCTTAATGCATTTTTTTTTTGTATTGAGAGGCTTTTATGCATGAACTTTTTTCATATATTGGGAAAGAAGAGCAATAAGTGCCAAGAGATTGAATGAAGAAATCAATTGTGTATAATATGGTAAAACCTTAGAATCGACACATATTTGTGAACGTTAGCTGCTTGGTGTATCCGTTTCTTTCTTGGCATTGAGAACATAATCTTTTGAAACCCACATTGTAAAATTGAAGTTGTTATTTTAAAACTTAAGATTTTGACAGTAAGAATTGCTCAATATGAGAAGCTTGTTGAATTTCTCATAAAAGCAAAAACCATAAACTTCTCTTCGAGAAAGATACTTTCGAAAGGACCTGACATGGTTTAAAGAACAGGTGGATCCTTTTGGGTATATGGGCAGGAAAGCTATTGCATTACATTTCCATATTAAACTGTATGCACAAGATCTGGGCCTTATTTTGGAGACAACTTTCTTATGGAATTAACTAAACAGTAATTAACAGACTTTTTTAGAGCAGTTTTAAGTTCACGGCAAACTTGAGTTGAAAGTACAGAAGGTCCCCCTTCCAAAATGTCCTCCACCAACAGATCCCTACCAGAGTATATACTTGTTGCAGTCCATGAGCCAACATGACAGTCATTATCAACAAAAGTCCTCATTTGTCCCTGTGATTCATCTATTCATCCCTCCCTTCCTCCCTCTCTCCCAAAGAACCCCTGGCAAACACTGATCTTTTTACCATCTCCGTAGTTTAGCCTTTTCTAGGATGTCATATAATGGAATCGCATAGTATAATTGGAATCATATAGTTTTCCTTTTCATACTGGTTTCTTTTACGTGGCAATAAGCATGTCTTCTCATGGCTTGATAACTCATTTCTTTTTAGTGCTGTATAGTATTCCATTGTGTGATACACCGGTTTATTTATCCAGTCACCTTTTGAAGGATATCTCGGTTGCTTCCAAGTTTTGGCAATTCTGAATAATGCTGCTATAGACATTTGTGTGCAGGTTTCTTGTGGGTGTAAGTTTTCAAGTCATTTAAATGAGTACTATGAAGCCTGATTGCTAGACTGTGTGGTGAAAGTTTTCATTTCGTAAGATACTGCGTCTCCCAAACCAGCTGTGCCATTTTATAGTCCCACTGACAATGAATAAGAGTTCCTATTGTTCCACATCCTTTTCAGTATTTGGTGTTGTCAGTGTTTTGGATTTTAGCCATTCGAAGAGGTGTGTAGTGGTATTTCATTGTCGTTGTAATTTGAGTTCCCTAATGACATGATATTGAGCATTTTCATATGTGTATTTGCCATTAGTATGTATCTTTGGTGAGATGTATTGTGATCTTTTGTTAATCTTTATGATGGGTTGTTTACTTGTTGTAGAGTTTTAAGAGTTCTTTGTATACTTTCAATAAAACTTTTATCAGATCAGATACGTCTTTTGCAAATATTATCTCTCAGTTTGTGGGTTGTCTTCTTATTTTCTTGACAATGCTTTTTGAAGAGCAGAAGTTTATAATTTTAATGAAGTTCAGCTTAATCAACACCCCTCCCACCCACCTCCCCTAAGATTGTGCCTTTGGTGTTGTATCTAAAAGGTTATGGCCAGACCAGGGTCATCTGCACTTTCTCATATGCTATCTTTTAGGTGGGTTATGGTTTTGCATTTTGTATTTGGGTCTGTGATCTACTTTGAGTGGTTTTACGTGAATGGTATAAGGTCTAAGTCTAGATTCAGGGTTTTGCATACAGATGTCTAGTTGTTCCATCGCCGTCTGTTGACAAAACTATCTTTATTCAAATTGCCTTTGTTCCTTTGTCAAAGATCAGTTGACTGTATTTGTGTGGGTCTATTTCTGGGCTCTCTTTTCTGCTTCTTTGATCTATTTGTCTGTTCTTTCGCCAGTACCACACTGTCTTACTCTGTTACTGTGTAATTAATTTTTAAAATAATAATTACAAAACTGTTTAAGTGATTTTTGCTAAGATTTGTGAAGCAAGTTACCTTAAACTAATTTCTGTTATTAAGTGTGAGATATGTTATTTTTAGAAAATTGATACATCATTGATAACCATTTTAGTAAAATTTGAATACAATGGAAACACCATGAACAATGGAAAGAAATAAAATTGTAATATTTTCACTTTAAAAATGTACTTTTATACAGCAGATTGTTTTGTAAGTTCACATTGGCTATTTAATACCTATTAAATAATTTTACTTTTTCAAATATGAAATAATTGTTTAAATATGATTATGAGAAGTTTCTATTAATCTTTTAAAGTATCACCGTCCAGTGTGAGAAATCACGATAGCTGTTCTTATATTTTTTCAAGAACTGTTCCTTTTCTCGTATTATGAAAGAAATGATAATTACTTGTCTGAAATATTTCATAGTGTAAATCAGTGTATAAACACTTTAGTGAAAAGAACTGAGCTACATCTTGGAGGATGTTAATAAATACATGACACTTTTTTTTTTTTTTTTTTTGGCCTAAACCTAATTGAGGAGAAAAAAATCACACCTAACCAGTAATACAAAGTAGTATGTGGTGCATGGAATGCGAGTGGAAGTGCACTGAGTTCAGTAATAAGTTATTACGAGTGGTAACTGTAAACTAATACTATCACTCACCTAGTTTTTACTCATGGTATCTTTATTTTTTTTTTAAATGTTTATTCATTTTTGAGACAGAGAGAGACAGAGCATGAACGGGGAGGGTCAGAGAGAGGGAGACACAGAATCTGAATCTGAATCAGGCTCCAGGCTCTGAGCTGTCAGCACAGAGCTTGACGTAGGGCTCGAACTCACAGACCGCGAGATCATGACCTGAGCCGAAGTCGGCCGCTTAACCAACTGAGCCACCCAGGCGCCCCTACTCATGGTATCTTTAATCTGTGATACCTCATGATATCTTTAACTCTGTCAGAAACACAGCAAATTTACAATAAAAGTCTTTATATAATTGGAACGATGGTCAGTCAGTCATGATCAACTGTTACGAGTGTATTTTTTATATCCGTTTATTCAGGTATAATTTCCTTACAATAAACTGTACACGTTTTAAGAGGGCAATGTGATGAGTTTTGACAGGAGCATATAGATGTGTAACTATAACCACAATTATTATTCAGAACATTTCTACCAACTCAGAAAGTTCCTTTATTGACTTCTTGAAGTCAACCCCCCCACTCCCCCATCTCAGCTCCCAGGCAATCGCTGATGTCCTTTCTGTATTGTAGATTGGTTTGCATCTTCTAGAATTCTTTTTTTTTTTTAATGTTTATTTACTTTGAGAGAGAGAAGAGTACACATATGCACCAGAGTATGAGCAAGCAGGATCAGAGAAATGCGGAGAGAGAATCCCAAGCAGGTTCCATACTTTCAGCACAGAGCCTGACATGGGGCTTGATCTCAAGAACTGTAAGATCATGACCTGAGTGGAAATCAAAAGTCGGAAGCTTAACCAAGTGAGCCACTCCGCTGTCCCTTCTTGAATTCTTAATAGTGTTTTTTTGCTTAATGCAGAAGGTATGTTCTTGAAAAATTAATGGTAAATTGATTTTTTGTGAGATATTTTATTATATTACAATTTTTGAGATGCTCAAATAAAGTTCAGTTGGTATTATTCATAACAGGTTTGGTTTTAAGTTTTTCTGTGTCCTCTCTGTAATAATTTATACCTTTATTGCATATAACTTAATATATAAAATAATTATTATTTTACAAAAATAAATATTATTTTATAAACAAATTAATCCATTATCTTTTTGTAGTTAGACTCTTATTTTCTTCTTTGATTTTAAAAGTTGATAAACAATTTAAGAACTAAAAGTCCACAGACTGTATGGTCATTAGAATTTAATTCCTTCCTTATTCCATAGTTGTCACTCAATAGTCGCAGGCCAGTTTGCCTTGTCCTTATGCCCCCTTGCTCAGACCTCTGGAGATGGGATAGTGAGGGTGGATAAAATAGCTCTTTATTTCATAACATTCTGTTCTTTGTGATGCCTCTTACTCATACATAGCCTATTCTAAAAGCATGCTGAGGGGTGCCTGGGTGGCTCAGTCGGTTAAGCATCCGACTTCAGCTCAGGTCATGATCTCATGGTCCGTGAGTTCGTGCCCCGCGTCGGGCTCTGGGCTGATGGCTCGGAGCCTGGAGCCTGCTTCCGATTCTGTGTCTCCCTCTCTCTGCCCCTCCTCCATTCATGCTCTGTCTCTCTCTGTCTCAAAAATGAATAAACGTTAAAAAAAAAAAATTAAAAGCATGCTGAAAAGTGGTGGTTGATCTCATGGAGAAAATAGTTCCACCAGGATGAAATATTTGAAACCTCTTATGACTTTTTATCAAATGTACTGCATGTTGACCCCTTTATATAGGACAAAGTTACAAATCCTTTGCATAATAGAATGAGTGGAATTTTCGGGTTTTGCCCAGAAAGCTTTTTGTTTGTAAATTTTGTGCTGCTTCATTTATTAGTCATTTTGAAACTAGTTCTAAATAAAAGCCAAACCTTATGAAACGTTTTTTCATATTTGCTCCATCAGATGCATTTAGATTTCTGCTTAACTTGGAAACCCTGTACTCACATAAAGACAAATAATCCTAATTTTAATTTATTATAGTAACACTTGGGTAACTCATATTCTACTAATCAAATCCTTCAGTAACTGGCATTTTGGAGCGGTCAATATGGATCAATCGCGAAATCCTGAAATCTGTATTTAAAAACTGCCTCACTGAAGCCTTCAGACACACACACACACACACACACACACACACACACACACAATGCTTCAGGACTCAATTTGAGAGACAATATATGTGAGAGAGGGAAATAAAACAGCAATGTGATAAGCAACCAACCTGGGCACTTATATTTTTTATAATCCTTATCCTTCTGAAAATTATTCCATCGGTCCTTTTTTTTTTTTTTTTTTTTTTTTAGGATTTCCTCATTTTAGGGGGATTATTTTGAGAAGCCCAGGCATATTCCATTCAACCTATACTATGATCGCTTACACATGGTCATCTCTTCAGCAGGTTAAATCCAACAGGAGAATAGACATAGATAATTACCTGTGTTACAAAGCAAATTGTATTAAGGTTCTAATGGTGACACATAGAAGGTACAGGGAGAGGAAGAAAATAACTTCTGGATTGGAGGTCAGAGAAAGCTTCATGAAGTGACACTATTTAAAATAGAATGATGAGTTGTATTAAAGTTTGTATTTTTTCATTTACAAAATTATTATTTACTTTAGAAAATTTGGAAAATCAGAAAAGCTGTGAGAAAAAAAAATTCTAAAATTACCATTAGTATTTTTATAGGTGTTCCAGTTTTTAATTTCTTAGCAGTATTTTGTGTTTTTTTTAATGTTTTTTAAAATTTATTTTTATTTGTGAGCGAGACTGTGCACATGCAAGCAGGGAAGGGGCAGAGGGAGAAGGAGAGGGAGAAGGAGAATCCTAAGCAGGCTCCATGCTCAGTGCAGAACCCCATGCGGGGCTCCAGCTCATAACTGTGAGATCATGATTAAGCTGACATCGAGAGTCAGATGCTTAACTGACTGAACCACCTAGGTTCCCCTCTTAACGGTATTTTTTTTCAAGTTTTTTTTTCTTTTTTAAATTTATTTAGAGAGAGAGAAAGAGAGAGAGAGAGGACAGGCCAGTAGAGGGGTAGAAAGAGGGAGAGAAAGAATTCCAGGCAGTGGGATCCCCAACAGTGAGATCATGACCTGAGCAGAAATCAAGAGTCAGACGCTTAAATGACTAAGCCACCCAGGTGCCCCTTAGCTGTATTTTGAACTGCCATTTTTTATTTTGAACATTTCTCCATGCCATTAAATAGTTTTTTGCAACATAATTTTAAATGACTAGTCATTTAAATACTGTATAGATAAAATGTAATTTATTTAACCAATCACCTATTATTGAAGATTTAGATTCTTTCTGCCTTTTACTGTTATAAAAAACATTGTCAAAAACATTCTTGGAAATGTGGTTGATTCTTTCTTTTACATTGCTTCTTATTTTGTCAAACTAATAACATTGACCTAGTCTAAAATTCTAATTGTTGTAAAGGCCTATTGGAAAATACAGTGGGCCTGCCTGGGTGGCTCAGTTGGTTGAGCCTCTGACTCTTGATTTCAGCTCAGGTCATGATCGCCATGAGATTGAGTCCTGCATCAGGCTCTGCACTGATTGTGGAGCCTGCTTGAGATTCTCTCCCTCTCTCTCTCTCTCTCTCTCTCTCTCTTTCTCTGCCCCTCTCCACTGTTCACTCACGCTCTCTCTCTCTCTAAAATTAAAAAAAAAAATTAAAAAAAGAAACTTAAAAAATACAGGGTCATGTGGCTCCGTTGGTTAAATATCCAACTCTTCATCTCTGCTTAGGTCATATTATGGTTCGTGAGTTAGAGCCATGTGTTGGGCTCTGTGCTGACAGTGTAAAGTGGCTTAGGATTCTGTCTGTCTGTCGGTCTCTCTCTCTGTCTCTGTTCCTTCCTGCTTATACTGTCTCTCTCTCTCTCAAAATAAATAAACTTAAAAAATAAATGAATAAACAAAAAATACAGTGGTTTCTTACCCATTCCTTCTAGTCCCCTTCTCTAGAGGCAACCATTTTTAAACCTTCATCTGTTTCTTTTTGTTATTATGTGTCTGCATATTGCTAAATTACATATGCAGACATTGGTACGTTTTGATTCATTTATTTTAGACAGTTTGTTGATTTTGTATTATGGTCTTTGAGGATTTTTCACCTTTACACTGCCACCTCTTTTGTGCGTATTCCCAGTGTTGTTAGATTACAACTTTAAAAAAATGTTTATTTAGTTTTGAGAGAGAGAGGACACACGTGAGTGCGCAGGGGGAGGGGGCAGAGAGAGACAAAGACAGAGGGTCTGAAGCAGGCTGTCAGCACAGAGCCTGATATGGGGTTCAAACCCATGAACCTGAGCCAAAGTCAGGTACTTAACCGACTGAGCCACCCAGGTGCCCCTAGATTACAACTTTTAGCTAACTTTATTATTTAGTGTTATGCTATTACATGTTCACTTCTGAGGTTTTGTTTTTAGTGAAGTTAGTAATGCCTTGGTTGTACATTTGCTTAGTTTTTTGTTTTTGTTTTTTGGTCACTCTTACTTCTTTGTCTTCTAGGAGCTTCTTAATGCTGAGTTTCCATAAAATGAAGCACATCAGATAATTTCAGGTTTTTCTTTAGTATATTATTCTTCCAGGTCTGCGCTCTTCCTGTCCTTCTGCTTTGCTTTTAAACTAGGAACTCCCTTTGGCTTTTCCTGAATCTCATTGTTTTCCTTCTTGTCTTACTCTTATATTGTTGAGGTATATATCCTGTAATAGTTTCCTGAGAAAGATTACGTGAGAGAACAATATCTTTTTTTCAGTTTTCTCACTTGATTGATATTTTTGCCTGAATAATAACATTTCACGTTGTAAATCACTTTCTTTCAGAAGTTTTTTTGCTTTTTTTTAAATGTTTATTTATTGTTGAGACAGAGAGAGACAGAACATGAACGGGGGAGGGTCAGAGAGAGAGAGGGAGACACAGAATCTGAAACAGGCTCCAGGCTCTGAGCTGTCAGTACAGGGCCCGACGTGAGGCTTGAACTCACGGACCTCGAGATCATGACCTGAGCCGAAGATGGACGCTTAACTGACTGAGCCACCCAGGCGCCCCTCCTTCAGAAGTTTTGAAGGAATTAACATTGTCTTTCTCCTTGCCTTTGCAAAGCCCAAAGCTTCTTGATTAAGTTCTGAACATTCACAGAGGTTGGGATGCCATTGATTTTTAACTCTTTTAAAAAATAAATACAAGTGGTATGCATGGGTATATAAGTGTATCATGTTTTTAAAACTTTAAAGACTGGGAAGATGATGGGGTGTCTGGGTGGCTTAGTTGGTTAAGCCTCTGACTTTGGTCCTGGTCATGATCTCACAGTTTGTGAGTTTGAGCTCTGTGTCGGACTCTGTGCTGACAGCTCAGAGCCTGGAGCCTGCTTCCGATTCGGTGTCTCCCTCTCTCTCTGCCTCTCCCCCACTACTGTTTCTCTCTCGCTCTCTCTTTCTCTCTCTCTCTCAAAAATAAACATTAAAAAAAATTTAAAGATGGGGAAGATGAAAAAGGGATTCAAGGCAGAGGGACATGCGGAGGCCAGGTGACAGCAGAGTGTGTTTAGATACATGTGAGATACATCTAGATACTTGTGAGAAGAGTGTGCGACACAGGTGGAACCATGTAGATAGAGACTGAGTAACAGATGCTTATGGCATGGACCTTTGAATTTATTTCGTAGGCACTGTTTCACCCAGCTATTGTTAGCTATATGAAGCCTTCCTTGACTTACAATAGGCAAAATGAATCGACCTGTGTTTTAGCCTCTCTTAGTACTTTGTGCATGCACCTGCATGCAGGTGTGAGTACGTGCATGCTCGTGCATATGCACATACACACACACACACACACACACACACACACACGCCCCACTTTAATTATCTGTGTGCTTGCTTCCTCTAGAATAGATCTGTGGGTACCAGAGCGAGATAATTAGGTCTCTGTTAAAGAAAGCTCAGCAGGTCAGTTCTTGACATTCATGGTGGTTAGGATGGCGTTGAAAACTGGAGGATGAATAGGAGGAAGAAGGAATTAAAGGATGAGAGAACAGAAGGTTATTGCATTGTCCAGATTTGAAGAAATAAGACTGATGTAATAGTCTACTCAGAGTGGGAGGGGTATTACTTCAATTATAGTCTAATCATTCCCCTGGGTCTAATCATTCTTGATTTGGGAAATACTGTGTTATTTTTGTGTACTTTGTACACATTTTGCTTTAAAATTTTCTTCCCTTTTGGTTTCGTTAAAAACAGTCTGAAACATTTTTAACTCTTGCTTTTGTTATATTTTCTTAAACAGCAGTGATATTTTGGTTATACAATTGATGCTTGATATTAATGATGATTTGAAATACTGTCTTGAGTTCATTCCGTTAAAGAAAAACACTGGGGAATTTTAGATGAAAATAATTGGTAAAAACCTTATATTATCCTTTATAGGCATTTCCTTATTCTGAGCAGTTTCATTGCCTAGGAAAGAATGTTAACCCTGACACTGTCTCATTTAAAAACAGCCTTGATGAGGTGGGTCTTTTTTATCAGTAGATGAGGAAATCGAAGCACAGAAAGGTTAAATTTCTTACCCAAGATCATGCAGGTAGCAAGTAGAGCAGAGGATGTTTGTCTCTGGTTTGTGTGTTTCTTCATTATTAAGCATACTTCCTTCTTACAGTTATGGGAAAGATCTTAAGACACATTAATCCTGTAAATGGCATCACGTGTTTATGGTATACATACCTCCCCTATCATCAGCTGACTATTTTGTTTGCCAATTTCCTATAGTGGATAACTTCTCAGATCTTTTTTTGGCCCTTCTTAAATTGCATACCCAACATTGACCACTGTCTTTTCATGAATGAAAAAAAGATGGATCGACATGAGATTATTATTTAGTTTCTTCTTTTTTTTTAATTTTTAAAATGTTTATTCATTTTTTAGAGACATAGGAGATGAAGCATGAGTGGGGGGAGGGGCAGTGAGGGAGGGAGACAGAATCCGAAGCAGGCTCCAGGCTGTGAGCTTTCAGCACAGAACCTGGCATGGGGCTCGAGCACAAGAACCATGAGATCTTAACCTCAGCCGAAGCCGGATGCTTAACCAACTGAGCCACCCAGACTCCCTTAGTTTTTTCTTTTTTATTTCCTATTAAATTTTTTTTTAATGTTTATTTATTTTTGAGAGAGAGAGATCGTGAGCAGTGGGGGGCACAGAGAGAGAGGGAGACACAGACTGTGGAGCAGGTTCCAGGCTGTGAGCTGTCAGCACAGAGCCGGACCTGGGGCTTGAACTAATGAGCCCTGAGATCATGACCTGAGCCAAAGTCAACGCTTAAGTGACTGAGCCACCCAGGCACCCACTTTTTATTTCCTATTTAGAAAATAACTCTATTTTTCATCAAAAATCTTTCTATACTCATTAAGACAACATTGGTGTTCTTGTTTAATGTGTATGGTTGATAGATAAAATTTGATACTATTTACTTTTTATACTTTCTTACACTTTCACAAATTGCTAAAGCCTCTCCAACTGCTGTTTCTTCTTCATGGTATCATTAAGAAGAAGTTACATGTTTCTTCTGAACAGCCAGCAGTTTGGTATTGTAGGAGATACTTAGATATTTTGCAGGGCTTCAGCAAGTTGTTACAGTGAATGTCTTTAAGAGACTGTGCAGTAGGCAGAGCTCTGCAGTTGAGACACCTGTAGAGATCAGCACACCTGCCCTCAAGCAAAAGACAGTAATTAGTTGCTCATATTCCCTTGCAAACTTCTCCAGTTTTGTTGCACATGAAACACAAAGATCACAGCAAGGCTGTCATGAGCTCCGCACTGTTGGAGTTGTTTATGCCCATTCAATTTTTAATGTTCCTATAAGACATTTTGATGGGAACCCTGAGCCTAAAGGGATTTGCATGCTTGATCAAACCTGTGATGATTTAAATATAGAAATAAAGAGAAATCTTTGGATTACATTGACTGTTAACTTTTAGGACAACGTTAGTGGAAAACATTAACATGATACTTGAGGCAAAGTTGTTTTTGATCAACCTTCACAACTTTTCTGTTTCTTGACAGCAGGTATAGCTTCAGTAAATCTAAACAAGTTCTTTAATGCTTATAAATCCAAGTGCATGTGGATGTCTGGATGGCATGGTCTGAATATTTTAAAAGATGATTTTATACCAACCACTTTTATTGAAATTGAACTACTCTCAAGTCTCAATATTTTAGTCCTACCACATTGTCATGTGCAGTTTATATTATTAAAAAATGAGATGACAGGTGATTGAATCTTAGTAAAATAGAGTAGTGTATATGAATTGGATATATTGGGGCCAAGGAAATTTATTACTCAAAGCACTTGGAGGTCTTTTCATACCATTGTTTTATTATTTATTTATTTTATTTGATTATATCTTTTATTTTATTTTATTTTTAATTTTAAATGTTTATATATATATATATATATATAGAGAGAGAGAGAGAGAGAGAGAGAGAGAGAGAGAGAGGGAGAGAGGGATAAAAATTTAAAAAAACTAGCATTTTATCAGGTGACCTTTAAAGTAGCTTTTAAGTCTGGAAATCAATCCTTTGGTTATATTAGCATAAGTTATTAATATACAGCTTTACTAAAGATACATTACTAATTCTTAAGTATATTTAGTTTGAAAAATACTATAATTTCTAATATTATAGCAGATTCTGTTCCCATGGATTCTGAGAAAAAAATAACTGTAGCATCTTATCTTTTTAACATCGAATGATGGATGTACATGCTTCGTACATTGGTTCTGAGAAACAGGTGGGCATCACGGAACTTTCAGATTAGGGTGAACTAAAGAAGGTGTTCTACGGCACTGGACCACCACTGACAGAATTGGAAACCTGAGTGCTAGTGCATTCGTTCAGTCCGTTGTGTGTCACATTTCACTTCATTACTACATAGAATCTTCCAATGGGTTTCTCAGCATAGTGATTCATTAGTTCTTCAGCAAAAAATGGCTTGCCCGATATACTTGTCACAAAGCTTAACCTCTAAATTGTATATACATTTTTCGTATTTGCATGACTTTCTTAGCTAGAAGTAAGCCTCAGTGTGGCCGGAACTAGGGATGCCCCACTTGTGACCTCATGATTGTGTAACTAGCATAAACAAAGTACTCTTACATGTTATATGTGGGACATTTTGGCTAGCTTATACCTCGTTGACTTTCAGTAATTTCACAAAAGTCATTGTTAAGAATTGGTCTGTCCATAGTGGCCTTCAGGATTCCTGATAACTTCATGTAAATGTTGCATAAGACCTTTGGCAGTCTGCTTCTTACATAAATGCTCCATGTGCCCTGGGTTGGTATTTATCTATTTATCCCTTAGCGTCTAACTCAGTGTGATCAGTAGGTGTTGGTTGGATTAGTGAACGATCGAAAATACTATGTAATGCATACGAATAGTCTATGGAACATACTATATAGCAAAGAGTGGATCATAACACTGTTAGCAATAGAAATGATTTTTTTTCTCCTTTTTAATTTTTTTCTCAGTGTAATCCTAGGTCAATTTTTCTTTTTTTCTTCTCTAGAATAAGTACCTATGATTAAAAAAAATTTTTTTTAATGTTTATTTATTTTTTGAGAGAGAGACAGAACATGTGCAGGAGAGGGGCAGAGAGAGAGAGGGAGACACAAAATCTGAAGCAGGCTCCTGGCTCTGAGCTGTCAGCACAAGGCCCGACGTTAACCGACTGAGCCACCCTGGCGCCCCAGTGCCTATGATTTGATTTTAACTTTACCTTTTTACTATCCTTGCATCAAAAATATTCTGTGGGAAAAAAAAAAAGTTATATTTTTACCATGCTGAAGTTAAATTCTTCTTACTCTTAAGTCACAATCTGGATCCATTTAGCTTATTTAGCTTTGTTTTCTACTGTCCTGTAACCCTTGTGTAGGACAGATTTTTCACCCTGTTTCAGGATAAGCCACACTTCCTTCGACCTCGTGCCTTGGCCTGAGCTCCAGTCTCATGAACTCCTGGGTTACTTCTGTTTTTGAGTCACCAGTTTAGAATTAAGTCATAGTGTCCCCACGTTTTGCAAAATGCATGTCTCCATCTAGTTTGTAACTTCATTACTGTGATTTAAAATTTACAAAAACTTAATTCTTTTATTTCTGGCATACGGCAGAATGCTGGGTACTTTGTAGTCACTCAGTAAAACTGTACATGCTAGTTAATCTCTAGCTTTACAATAAGAAAGTAAGCTTCCTCCCAAAGAAGGCGAGAAAGACCTGATAGAGACAGATAGGGACAAAAGAAGGAGGGAGGTAAGACAGGAGGGAGGAGAGGAAGAAATGAAGGAAGGAAGCAGAGAAGGAAGCGAGGTCGGTGTAGCATATTTTGTGAAATAGGGAAAGAGCAGTGATTTTGGATTTGAAAAGCTTCAGTTTAAATGTGATTCTGGCTACTCACTTTGTAATCTTGGATAAGTTTCATAATCTTTGGGATTAAATGATGTTAATATCTACCTGGTAAGCTTGTTGTAAGGGTTGAATTGTAGAATATAAGTAAAGTGCTTATTAAAGCACATTCTCTGGTACATGATGCATGTTTAACGAATGTTAGCTAACTCTGTTACTTTGCAAGCGAGGAAAGTGAGGCTTAGAAAGCTGACCAAGGGTCATATAGCCAGTAAATTGTGGAGAGAGGATTGAAACCCACGTTTTTCTTACTCTGCAGCAGTATGTTTTTAATCGCTCCTCTGCCTTTTGGCTAAGATCGAGTGTAAAGCAGTGTTTTCAAACATTAGTGTACATCAGAATCCCCTGAAGTCTCCTCAAAATATGGATTGCTGAGCCCCAGTCTAGAGTTTCCTGTTCAGTAGGTCTGGGGTGGGACCTGAAAATTTGCCTTTCTTTCTTTCTTTCTTTCTTTCTTTCTTTCTTTCTTTTTTTAATTTTTTAACGTTTATTTATTATTGAGACACAGACACAGAGTGTGAGCAGGGAGGGGCAGACGGAGAGGGAGACACAGAATCCGAAGCAGGATCCAGGCTCTGAGCTGTCAGCACAGAGCCCGACGCGGGGTTCGAACTCACAAACTGTGAGATCATGACCTGAGCCGAAGCCTGCCGCTTAACCGACTGAGCCACCCAGGTGCCCTGAGAATTTGCATTTCTAACAAGTTCCCAGTTGCTGCTGTTCGTTCAGGGACCACACTTTGAGACCCACTGCTGTACAGTTCTATTTCTCCATCCTAGCTGGACCTACGAAATCACTTAGGGAGCTTCTAAATATTACTGACAAAATAGAATCTCTGGTTGTGGGGCCTAAACAGCAGCTTCTTAATTTCTGTTTTATTATTATTTTGTAAGCCCTCCGGGTGATTCTAACGTACAGCCAGAGTAAGAATCACGACCCTGCCTAAAGCTAGACTCTGCAATTTTCCATTAGAACTAGGTAGTAAGCAAAGCGCTGGCCTTGAACACCTCCTGGGTGCTCAGTGATGCAAGGCCACAAGTAGGGTGGTGTTTTGCCCTGTAATGTTTTAAAACAATTGCTCCTGCTTAGAATCTTTTATTATTTTACCTATTCTAATTATTGGTGTGTACTGTCTGCATTTTTCCATCCAGTTTCACCCTCAAATAATGTGCTCTGAATACCTTCATTAATCTCTAGGGTGGATTTTATGTTAACATTTGGCAGAAGCAACTATTTAGCAACAGTTGAAGCATAAAGTAGATAAAGGAATGTATCTAATTAAAAAAGTTTTTTTTTCAATGTTTATTTATTATTGAGAGACAGAGAGAGACAGAGCATGAGCATGGGAGGGGCAGAGACAGGGGGAGACACAGAATCCAAAGCAGACTCCAGGCTCAGAGCTGTCAGCACAGAGCCAGACGCGGGGCTCGAACTCACAAACTAACTCACAAACTTAACTGACTGACCCACCCAGGCGCCCCAGGAATGTATCTAATTTTTTTTTAAAAAACAATCAGTTTAGCAACGTATTGCACTTTTAGAATTCTGATGATGAGTTTGTTCTTTTGTCTGAGATGCTGTTGGACATTTTACGTTTTTATGTTAGGGCACCAGATATTGGTTAGGACAGATGATGATAGGAGTACATATGTAAAAATGCGGTAGAAACATTGGTAAAAAGACTCATTTCTTCTGTTACATGATTCAGTCAATACATATATACAAACCAAGCCATGAAATCATTTACTGGATAAGAGTGGGCAAAATACCACATAATTTCATTAACCTTTAAGCAATGAAATTATAAATCCCTATGCAAATGATTAAGGTTATCATTGCCTATCACCCCCTTTTGATACCTACAGACTGTTAATTCTTCTCTGTCCTGCTGAGTCTTATTAAAACTTCTGATTGATGTACTTTTATTAAAAGGTTTAGAATTTACCAATTTAAAACACTTGCTTCACACTATCACCTCTAATTTAACTAGGCCATCAAACACAGTATTTTGCAAAGCGGAAAAAGTCAATAGCTGTTTCTTTAAAAAAAATAATAAATTGAAATGAATTTTAAACTCTGCTTGGAGGTGAGCAACTGCTATATACTACTAGGTCTTTTGATAGTTGATTTGTTCCTTTAGTATGCAAATTTTAGGTTTACAAAGATCTACTGCTTTTATTTAAGAAATATGCCTGGAGGCTAGATTGGTAAGCTTTAGGGAGATATCTAGTTTGGTGTGAAATAAATAGTTGTTAAAGGATCACATGAATTGGGTCCCAGAAGATAAAGAGTAGAGCTGAGACAGATTGAGAAAAACGGACTATATTTCATTTCATTTGGCTAAAAATACCACTAAATTAAAAATGAAGACAATGAATGATGGCAACACAAAGAAAATCAATGCGAATAAGCCATTTTGGTGTGGGGGGGTGGTTAGATTTTGTGAAAAGTTCTGACTAGTGAGAAGTTTAAAGGAAAGGGCTTACTATATCCCTGACCAAAGAAGTATACTTATACGTTTGGAAGGCTCTTGCGAGCTTTAGAGTTTTGGGAAAGAAGACTCTTGACCTCTTGGCCAAGGAGGAAGGGGTGGGTTACTTTCCTGGCCTGTCTGCAGCATCACTTATGGTCAGTGAGATGACAGATGTCATAGAACATCCTCACATTCAAAAGGAAAGGACTCAGGATTGCTATTTTAGGTTGGAGTCTATAGGTAATCTGGTTCGCAAGTGTAAAGCAAATGATGTAATAATAGACTTCTAGCTTTGGGGAAGCGTTTATCACCGAACTTTTGCATCTTTGATTCTCAGATGGATTAAAAAAAGAAAAAAAGTTATGAGATATATTTCTACCTTGATAGCTTCTATAATTCTCTTTACCTTTTTTTTTTTTTTTTAAGTGCTTCTGTCTGCCTTTTTGGATGTTTTTATGCACCCTGGCTCTCAGAGATAGAATATTCCAACAGTATCATCTAGCAAATAAAGTGTCTGCTGTATGTGCATGTTTGTTTTGTGTCTCTGGTGGTGGACACTGAGGGATGGAGAACAGGGATGATGATGATGGGTGAAGATGGAATGTTGAGGCTTTCTTTGAGGCTGGAAGTCCTCAACCTTTTTACCATCAAGGACCCCCTCTATGCAGGTTTGTATATATGAATAAGTAGATTTCCATACCTTTTCCTGTTCAGCATTATTTTTGTTAGTTTTTATTTTTGGACTTTAAGATTATTTTAAAGTTTATTCATTTATTTTGTGTGTGTGTGTGAGAGAGAGAGAGAGAGAGAGAGAATATATAGCACATGCATACGTGCATGAGCAGTGGAGGGGCAGAGAGAGGGAGAGAGAGAGAGAATCCCAAGCAGGCTCCACACTGTCAACACAGAGCCTGACTTGGTGCTTGAACTCTTGAACCGTGAAATCATGATCTGAGCCGAAATCAAGAGTCGGCTGGTTAACCAAGCTGAGCCACCCCAGCATCCTGGACTTTAAGATTATTTTACAAACTTTTGAATAGTCATTATGTTCACTGTATGCAAATTCAAAAAGTGACAAAAGCTATGAAATTTCTCTTATGCCCTGGTCCCTTAATACTTTCTTTATACACATGTAATCAGTGTGTGTGTGTGTGTGTGTCTTTCTAGAGACGTATACATATATAATCAATATATTTGTTTTTGTTCATGTATTGGTTTATATATTTACCTTGTGAACATTGTATTTTGGAAGTTTTTTTTTTTTTAAATGCCAAACTGCACTTAACAATATAGGTTTTATAGCCTTATTCTGGTATGACTTATTTCTATTAGCTTTTAATAACACTGAAATTAGTTTCAGATCTGCCCCTCACTCCACCCCCTTGCACTTCGTGAAGCAGAATTCCACGTAAATCTTGGGGAGGTTCCATGCTTATGTGTCAAATTCTGCCTTTCTTCGGTAGCCTCAGTGGGCGTGCAATGTTTCTGAAGCCCTTGCAGTTATCACGTCCACACAGTAATGCTTTCTTGTTCTTGAGGAATTCTCATTTGCACATGCTGGGTTCAGAACAGATTCTTTTGTGTCTTTTTTCCTTATTTCATTCTTGTACTCTCCTCCACTCACCTCGTTTTATTTCTGAATTTCCATTTTTCTGTGAGCTTTTATATTTGTACTCATATTTGGTTTTATTTAATTTGACTTCTTTTTTTCTGATCTTAGTTGAGTGTGTAAGTTTAAGAGTGCTGGGAACCATCTGAGACTGTTTTGTTCCTTTAAATTTTACTTCTATTGAGTCTGTAAAGGGTACTGATTGAGAGCATGGGATCTGGAGCCAGATTGCCTGGTTTGAGGCCTAACAACATGACCTTGGGCAAGTTACTTAACTTCTTTCTGCTTTATGTTTCTTACACTGTTCAGTGGGGTGTAACAATATTATCTACTTTAGAGATGCAGTGATTAAATTATATAACAATTGCATAGTGCATATCAAATATTAGCTATTTGTATTTTTATGATATAGCTGTGATTATATTTGGTTTTTATAGGATGTGACTTAGCGTTTTTAAGCTTATAATTTTGAATATATTTGTATATATTTGAAGGAACCATATAAATCTTCATTCCAGAATGTAGCCTTCTTATTTATTTACTTTATGTTTCTGTTTTTGTTTTTTTTTATTTTAGAGAGAGAGAGAAAGAGAGAGTAAGCAGGGGAGGGAGACAGAGGGAGAGGGGGTGGGGGGGGAGAGAGAGAGAGAGAGAGAGGGAGAGGGAGAGTCTCATGCAGGCTCTAGCCTCAGTGCAGAGACCAACACGGGGCTCAATCCCATGACCCTGAGATCGTGACCCTAGCAGAAACCAAGAGTCGGATGCTGAACTGACTGAGCCTCCCACGTACCCCTAACCTTCTTTTCTAAACTGTTAAAATGAATCTATAAGCTATCCGGATAAAATAGTAAGTTCTGAATGTGAGGGTAACTTGAATATATATATATATATCAATTCTCTTTCCTTCCCTTATTGGTTGAGCCTAGTGTGTATATTTTTTTTCATGGTGTTCTTTTTGTGTATGTAGAGCAGCAGTCAATAGAATTACAATGCAATAATTTAAAATTTTCTAGTGGCCACATTAAACAAGTAAAAAAAAAATAAGTTTAATTAATTTTGTTAATATATTTTATTTAACCCTATATATCTAAGTTACTATCATTTCAGCATGTAAGTAATATAAAATTATTGAGATATTTTACATTCTTATTTTTGCCCCAAGTCTTTGAAATCTACTGTGTATATTCCACTTACAGCACATTTCAATTCAGACTAGCCACATTTCAAGTGTCTAATAGGCACATGTGGCTAGTGGTTACAGTATTAGGACAGTTGTAGTGTATAAACTACTTTCAAATTTGTCCTTTTAGTTTAGGGAGGGTTTTATGATATTTTGCAACAATTGATAAAGCTAGATGCATCTAATAGGCAGATAGAAATGATAGGTTTGCGGTGTGAAGAAAGCTATGGGAGGGGTTGGATTTGGGAGGGATCAATGAATATATAGATGGTAATTGAAATCTCAAAGTCAAGGACAGAATGAAACCATAATATCCCTGAGGATAAAGCCCCAGGGGATTCCTAGAAAAAGAGCCAAGTTAAAATAGGGAACACTCATAGACTAGAGAAGAGCTGCTAGGTGGTCGCACCCTGGAAACCAGTGGAAGGGAATTTCAAGGAGGCATGGTGGGTAGGCCTGACAAGTGCCAAAGTCTAGCAGAATGAGGAATGAAAGTAGGCAATTATTAGCATACCTTGGCAATGGCTGTTTCAGTAGAGTGATAGCTCAGGAAGCTATGTGGTAGTTTGAGCATTGATGGAAGTTCCGGTGAAGGCAATGAGTCTATATTCTTTTTTATGGAGCTTGTCAGGCTAGTTGGTAGTGTTGAAAGAAGTGTGCTATTTATGAATGAGAAGGAGCCAGTGGAGAAAAAAAGATTGGAAGTGGAGGAAAAGGAGAAGAATGGTGGAGCACAGTTTTTAGAAAAGGTGCGAATGAATAGGGTTCAGTGCATAGGCAGAGGGGTTAGTAATGGCACAGAAGAAGGTGAATTACAAAATAGGAGAGAAAGCATTCTGAGATGGGAATTTGTATGAATTTGTATATGATAGAGTGGATTCCTAGTTGTAGGCAATAGCTCGTTTAAGTTGCAGCCAGCCAGCTAGTTTAAGCAAAAAGGGATATGTTACACACTGCTTAATTCCCCAAAGTGCCAAGGAACTAACCTTGACTGTTAATAAGCTAGGAACAGCACAAGCCAAGGGAAGCATCCAGTTACAGTATTTTAGTAGAAGATCCACCGTCACTTGCTACTAGGAACCTGTGATATTAGGGGTCGTTTAATAGAGTATCTGGCCGATTTTCTCAGAAGAACAACATGCCTTCACTACAAGATTTGATCTCTTTGGAGGTGGTCACCACCTTGACTTGCTCACTTCTGTTTTCTAAGTCTTGCATGGATTTTTCTGATTGTTTGGATCTGGGTCCCCATAGAAGGCATGATGCAAATGAATCTGGGAAATGGAGTTTTTAGCTTTGGACGTCCTATAGTAGAGGAATCTAGAGAGCAAGCTAGAGATGGAGTGCACCCTGGGTGCTTCTGGCTCTGATCTGTCATGAATTAGAGTCAAGATTCACTCAGGGCACCAGTCATCTGAAGGTTTGAGCATCGTGGATGGTCCACCTACAAGATGGCTCACATGTAAGCCTTTGTTGGTTGATTCTGGCTCTTTGGCAAGAGGCCATGTAGACTGTTCCATAGAGCTGTTTGTCCTCATGATGTGGCAACTTGCCTCACCCAGAGTGAGTGATCCAAGAGAGCAAGGAGCTAGCTGTAGTATCTTTTAGGACCTAGCCTCAGAAGTCAGATAACATCATTTCCAGGGCATTCTGTTTTTCATTCAAACCAACCCTCATGCAATGAGAAGGAACTACATGAAGGCATGAATTTCATGAGGTGAGGATTTGGGGCTCTCTTGGAGGTTGGCTACCATGCCTCCCCACATTCCCCATTGCCCATCTTCCTTTAACAGTAGAAATTGATCAAATTTATCTGTAGAAGAGAAAAACAATTGAAAAAAAATAGAAGGGAACTTGCCAAGAATTTGGATAGACTGTGGTTTTGTGTTGGATCTTAAGGGTACCAAGTGCACAGTAGCTGCCAATTTTTTAAAAGATTCAGAAATGCTGTTCAGTTACTTGTTCTCAGGCTTCTCCTCTAAAGGCAGACAGTGTATCATAAAATTATAACTCAGTCTAGGTGTGTGTATTTTGATGTTTGAAGATAATGAGGTTATGATATACTGTCTTCCAGAATAGCTCTCCCTCTCCTGTCCTCCTCTCTGAAATGAAGAGGTTTGACTCGCTGTCCCTGTGGTCCTTTCTCAGCCTCCATTTCCTAAGACCCTGACTAGCTTTGAGAACTGGAGTGAACATCTGTGACATACTGGATAGATGTAGGCCATTCTCCAATGCCTTGGTCACATCATCTTATTTCTTTCATATCATGTGTCACAAACTGAAATGATACTGCTGATGTGTATGTCTCCTTGCATCCTTCCTTCTCTTCCCAAAATCAAGCTCTAGCAGGGCAAGTTTTGTCTTGTTCACTGCTGAATTCCCAGCAACCAGTGCAGTGCCTAGTAGATGCTCAAGGGGTGAATGTCTAAATAAGAAAATGATTTTTCGAGGAAATGTATTACAAGATCATTATTTGTAATAGCCCACCTCAAAAGTTTTGTTTTGTGTTCTCCTTCTACTTGATTTACGTCTTCTGAGCCTTTCTCTTATCTTTTTTCTCCTTTTTTTTTTTCCTTTTTTGGTGACTCCAGCTCAGGATTCTTTCTGTGGCTGTGAATGTTTTTGTCTTGTTCAGAGTTGGTGGCTGGAAGGGTCTCCATACTGATTTCTTTCTGAAATAGGTTATTTGGACTTCCTGAGTACTGTTTAATTAAGATAATTCTTTTTAGAGATGCTTTTGGTGATCCTGTGACTTTATGCTATGTATACGGTTTGGGAGACATATTTCTCATTGCTTTGCTAGCTCTTCCCTTTTATTTGCCATACAGATCCTTTTTGGATGAGTTACTATGTTAGTTTTGACCCTGTCAGTATTGATGGACCTAAGGATTCTGACTTTAATGTATACAGCATAGGAAAGTCACAATATCCACCCTTGGGTGTATTGTAAGATCTTACTGTCTTCACTGTGCATGGCTTGCAGAGAATACAGAGCTGTGTAAGTTAAGTAACAGCTCACACCTGATATAAAGCTCTCCCAGAAAGTAGTGTACTTACGGTATTTACCCAGATACAGAAGTGTCTGTGTACCTCCATTGTTTCCCTGGAGTGAAAACCCCAGACCTGGACTGATTATCCATATGCATTCCAACCTGTCTCTGAGATCTTAGACTATCCTCAGCAGAGGTTCTTGACAGCTTTTTGGATTATGGAGCTTTTTACAAATCCGACAAACTATTGACCTTCTCTCCAGAGAGGTATCCATTTACATAAACCCACACATTTTACATATATCATTTAGAAGTGTATAGACTCCTAAAGTTCATCCATGTACCAAGGTTAAGGACCTCTAATCTGAATTCTTCTTCTTAGTTTTGAGTTATAACTGATTTGGGAAAATTTGGAATGATTGAAAAGAAAAACTCTTATTAGTTAAGACTCAAAACATTTCTGTCCTTGGAGACTCTTCTTCCATCCTGGAATATTCAAGAATCAGAATACTGGATCATCCAAGCAAACTCTTGTCCAGATAAGGATTCAGAATTTAGGCTGGGCTTATTTTGAAGATAATATCTTAATTACGTCCTTTGATCTCACAGGTACCTCTGATTAGATTGGATATATGTAAAGAGGGAAATCACTGTTTCTGGATCATCAGGTGAGCACATGGGACTTCATTTTAATTTGTCCACTGAGTCAGTCCTCTGTCAGTATGTGGGTATTTCCTATCATCTGTTCTTTCTTTATTGCAGTGTGGGTCAGTGAGATGATAAATATTTCTTAAGTTTTACCAGATTACTTCCTCTGCTGCTTGAAGTCAGATTTCTTTATTTTAATTTTATCTCATTATTATTGCATATACTCACACTTCTGTAGCAGATAAAAATTCTCTGCTCTTCTTTTTATGTATATACTTTGGAGAGTTGTGGACAGCTCTCATATTGTTCCTTGGTTGTCAGCCAAGTTATACACATTTAACTCCTTTAATCTTTCTTTGTAATTCAGTCGGCTTGGCTGCTTTTTCTAGATTTTCCCCCATTTCATCTGCATCATTAATAAACAGAAAAAACATGTTATCGCCTGGCTTCTTCTACATACTTTCATTCTTTTTCCTTCCTGGTTTTGCGTCAGATTCCTCATTGAACTAAAGCCAGCCAGACATCATTTCTCTGGGCCACTTTGGCAAAACATGAATGCCTTGCTTACAACTATCAGTGTCCCAGGCAGTAACAGCATCACCGGTATACACAAGAGGAGAGAAAGGGAACGTCAGGAGAACACTGAAGAGTGAAATGATACATTTTTCGATTCTGTGGCAGACCAGCCCATGCCACCCAGGGTAAATCTTGGTACCTGAAACCTTCCCCACAGGGTTTGTCCTCCCAAAGTGTGGTGCACAGCACCAATTTGAATAATAAGAGAAGCCTGGGCTGTGTATTGTTTGTGAAGTTTGGCCACTGTTCTCACTCGGTTTCTTTTCCACACTCTCCCACTCCCACCCCTTTTCCCAACACCGATCGTGACTTGCTGTCAGAATCTGTGGCCATGAGCAAAACTGGGCGGGGGATCATTTTGTGGGAAATTAGATAGGTTCAGGTGGTAATGCCTCATGCTTCTGTGTGTCACATCTGAGGCAAGTGCTTTAGTTCTCGCTGTTTCTGTAACAGTCGTTGGTCTTCTTGTAACACCTGGTTCAGTGGAGATGTACAGGAGGAAGGGACAAGTGCACCTTTGGTGCTGTTCATCAATGCTGTATTAGTTTCACAACTTTGTTCCTGTCCTGATTGGCAGGGAGAAGCATACTGCTTCTAGATGATGCTGAGCTTAGTGTAAAATATGCCAGCATGGGATCTGGGCTTGTCACAGTTCATTTTTTCTTTTCATTTGGTTTGTAGAAAATGGACTTCTACCTCTACTTATCTTGTACATTAGAGAGAAAAGGGTCATATGTCTAGCTGATGGCTTATTGGTGTTTTTACTCACCAGATTCAGGTAGTGTATTTAGTTGAAGCTTGCAACAGCACACGCTCGGCTTTCTCATTTGTGTTAGCTTTGCTCCTAGTACAGAATTGAATAGGATAGAAGAGACGGTTTTCCTGTTTGTCTCTGTGGCAACTTTCTAGATGATTTGTGGTTTAATCCTTTAAACATTTTTGATCATTTATCACCTCTTTTCTTGTAAAGGCATAAAATATTCAGATACTACTGTTACAATCTTTTAATCAGGTTATTTTATTTTGAGGAAATCAAGGTCAGAATAACAGCTGACACAGTTGCCTCTGAATAGTGACCTAAAAATTACGACACTTCTGTTAGTTTTCTGTCTGACTTTATGGCCTTCGTTCATCTATCAGATTTTAGATAAGATCATGTGATTGTGAGTCACATATTTCTTGATCTCTGGCTTCTTGAATAGGTAAGCATGTAACCTGGACCCCTTTAGGTCTGATTCTTTAAAAAATGTTAATCTCTCATGTGCCTTTAAACTGCCGACAGCGTTGTACCCAAGTTAATTTCTTTACGCAATTGGTAGATTCTTCAGCATAACTTTTGTTTCTTGAGTCTTTTCAAGACCTGTCAAAGAAAACAAAATGCTAACCTGACTTTAAGGGGCAAAAAAAATCCTCCCCCCTCCCGGCCCCGTACTATATTATTCTTTGTTCTCTATGTGCATCAAAGTGACAATCCCACACTGTCTCAATTGAGGGAGTCTAGCACAAAATAAAAAACAGCCTGGCACTGTTCTAGGCTGGCAGCCAAAATGTTTTGTGTAGCTTGGTTCTGGCAGTGGTTTTCATAAGGCAGAGGGTCTACCCTCCCAGCACCACTGAAGGAAGGCAAGCAGGCTTAGTCTCTCCTGCTTCTCCCATTTCTTTTCCTTCCTTTTCCTCTTCCTTCATGTAGAGCACCATAGGAGAACAACAAAGCAACTTTTTCTTAAATAGAAACACCGTTCTCCTCACAACTTCCCTGTTTACTAAATGGCATTGTTCCTTAGGGAAGCTTGTGTGAAATCTCCCTTTTCCAGCTCTTAGAGATTTCCTTCACAGTTGGCATTTTTGCCACGCTTTTCAGAAACCCCTTCTGAATATTGCTAACTTTGGTCCTGTTGACATGGTATTTTTGATTGATTGGAATCCTGTCTTCCTTCGCAGCTTCTTATTTGAATGGAAACTCTTGAAGATAACTTGGTGGTTTTAAATGGATTTTTATGCCAAGATAGCTCTTGTTGAAACCCAAAAGTCTGCCATTGTTTTCTATTTTTGTCTAAAACTCAGGGTCAGCTTTTAGCATTTGTGAATTGAATACTCATTTTTAGAATGTCTGATAAGTTTAGGTAAGCAAGTTAACTTCCATTAAATATAAAGATGTGCATTAAAAATTTTTTCCTTTGAAATGAAAATGCAAGGTTAAGCAGAGTGCTTTTAGGTTTCCCAGTTCTTTCTAAATTATAGCTAGGGACCTATTATTACAAGGAGTGTGAACAGGTAGCATTATGATTTTTAAGTGATGATTTGAGCAGGAGACTAGGTTTTCACTATGAGCAAGCATTCTATGAAATTTCGTAGAATGTTCCTCAAAATGCAAATGTGTTTTCTGTTGTATTAAGCAAAAACAAATGACTGACTTTCAAGTGCTCTATTTTAAAAATTAGTGTTTTGCAATCAAGATAAGAATAGTTAAATAGGCAGAATATGTTTTCTAAAGAGGAGATTGATATTATTGTGACTGATTTTTATTTTAAAAACTTGTCAATGATTTTTGGCAATAAGAAAATGACTTTGGGAGGAAAAATTCATGAATTTTTGTTAATGGTATAACAATTGTGACCGAAAAGAAAGTAAATATGGTTCCTGTTAGAATTATTAATGTGAATCATTTTTATATACCACATATACTGGGAAATAGACCTATTATGCATACATTAAGATAAACTTGTACAATCTAAGTGTTGTTTTTTTTTCCCTAGAGATTTATTTTTAATTTAGAAAATGCTTTAAAATCATTGAAAGGATTTGTAAAACAGGTATATGAGAAGTATGCATTAAATAAACTCACCTGTTATTTTCTCTCAATCTCAAGACAGGTTCAGCAACATATTGGCTCATTAATTTCACAAAACAAACAAGTACCCACATTGCTTTATATGTATAATGCACATGTTAATAAATGCTAACAATTCTCCATTCCCCCCAATGCTGTTTTTTTGACTTGTATTTAAGTGCCCTTTTCTGTAGAGTAGCTAAAATCAATCTGGGTGAGATGCCTGTTAAGTTATATCAATTAAATCTTTAGGTCAACATTTTACATTTTAGACGTGTGACATTTTTTAGAAGGAAAGCCAGTGAAACTTTTTTTTTCTTGGTCCTCTTAAGTGCGTGACTGTCTGTCTGGAGTCCTCTGTGCCCAGGTGTGATGGTATAGACCAAAAGCTTATTCTCTATGTTCACCTGTATGTTTATTGCATATTAAATACTATGCATTCACTTTAAATACATTTTCTCCAGTGCTATAATTTTGATTTGCAATTAAGCCCTTTGTCTTTTCTGTGGTAGGAACATATCTTTCAGTGACTTAGGAATTGCAACACGAATTGTTGTATTTATTTGTTTATTCTAACTATACACAGGGGCATAGTACAATATATTTAAGACCTGTAATGTTTGAGTGTTTGAGCAGGGTTTTTTTTTTTTTTTGTAAATACTATTGAGCTTTTCCTTTTTGTAGGTAATAAATTCTATAGTTTTGTTTAATGCAGAACATATATCAAAGCTGTATCTTTATGGTTTGACATTATATGGTTTGCAGGAATTACTGTTTAGTAACTTAATCATATTTGTAGCAACCTGGAAAAAGAGCTTTATTGAGGGATGTCAGCAAAGTTGGATAAATACTAAATTCATTATTTTAACCAGGATTTTATGTTATTGTATTAGATACCATGTTTATAATTATGAGTAGTGTTTTGTTTCATTGGAGTATCACTTCAGGTTTTAAACGTTACTCCAGGGTAGGTGGCTTGAATATTTTGTTTGATGTCAAATATTGGTAACCTATAATAACAGATGTGGATTTCTGAATTTATGTGGTCAAAGATATTAGTAATCTTCCCTTACACGTGTGGTACAGACTTCAGTGTTAAATTTTGTTAGAGAGTATTACAAGAACGCGTGTGTGTTAATTCGGTCGTTTGGTTCTTCCTCTAATTTTTGATACATTTTAATTCCCCCTGCCTGACATATTATCATTCTGTAGAATACTGTCACAAGTATTTCATATGTTTTCTGTGGCATCTCACACTGCTCACTTTTTATCCATAGTACCATATGAGTTCCCCCTTTCAGGTTTGCGCTGCATATTTTAAGCTGCTGATAGTGTAAGTACATTGCAAGGTAAAGTGACATTTAGCTTTTTGAGCTAGTCTCATTTTTAGCATGAAAGCAGGGTGGTTCCCCCCGCCCCCCATCTTCTCGTATTTCCCATTAAAACAAAGAAATTCAACAAAAAAGCAAACAAAGAAATTCAGAGATTTGGCTACAGCAGCAATTGAAATGCATCAAAAAGTGGCTACTACAATACAGTTTTATTAATGAATGATCTACATTGGTTCCAGCTGTGTCCATGTGATTAGGCCTTCACCAGGCAGCCATGGGTATTTCCCTATTGCTTTTATTTGATTTCCAAGAATGTGTCATCTGTTACATCAGCCCCTGCCAATATGCCCCCTGTAAAAGTGTTTTGTTTTCTTTTTCCTTCCAAATTTCTGAAGCATAAGTTGAATACCCACACATATCCCTGCCGAAATATTGTTTCTAGTGAATAGTGGCCTAGGTTTCTATGCCTGGTGTTGCATACCAAAATTCCAGAATATAAATTAAAGTAAATGTTTATTAAGTTTATCAGTAAATGCTCAGAAGTGTGGTTGCCTGGTAATGCTAAAGATAGACTATTTTCGCTTTTACGTTTCCATCTTAATATTTTATTACAGTGGTATAATGTGTTATAGAGGTGGACAAGCTTGCAGATTGAAATGGGGATCGTCCAGATTGTTCCCTTCCCTGGACCATATGGTATAGTTCTAAAAGCCTTTTGTACGCTGTCTGTTCAGTTTATTGTAAACTCAATCTTTAGTGCACCTAAAAAGATAACCAAATAAAAATGGGCCTCAGAAAAAGGACTTGATATCATGTAAGGGCCTAGAAATACTTGTTTTAAAGGAGATAACTGCAGATGAAATTGAAGTTGAGATGATATAAACAAAGGAGACTTGTCATTCTCTGAATATGCTTTTGAGTTCATATGGATTGACCAGGATTGCCTTTGAATGCTGGTTTTAAAATGAAGGAATTTATGTTCTCTGACTATACTTATTATCCTTATTTATTTTATTCTTGCAGTCTCATGAAGAAGAGAATATAGCTTTTATCTGTTTTACAGAGGAAGCTTCTACCTAGGAACAGAGCCAAAAATATATATAAGCCCCAGGTTTTATGAATATATAGGGTTTTTTTTTTTAAATTGATTTCGGTGAGAATTTAGGGCTAAAACTTTCAATTATTTCACCCTTTAACTGTTACCTCTACTCAGATTATTGAAAACTTTCTAATTCCTTTCCCCCACCCCCAACTTGACCTATTATGGTTCCATAATTCTATTTTAGGAAAATGGGATAAGAGATTGCTTATCCCATATGCTAAGACTCTTTAAAAGCTGGGAATGAGATGATTTCTCCTGACTCTCACTCCCCTTCCCTCTAAAGTAAGCTACTGTTAGAGAGGAGCATTAGACATTATCCATTGCTTTTTGGCACAAGAGATTTGAAGCTGAAATTCTACCAAATGAGGGGAAAAAAAAAGGAGAGCCTGTGAAGAGCACGATTCTTTACTCTATCATTACCCTGAACCACTGAAAGGGTAACTGAGAGGAACTCAAATGTTATTGGAATGTGTAATTTTCCTTTGAATGGCCACAGTGAAATATATTTGAACAAAAAAGGCAGAAAAAGTATATGTGGCTTATGGAGTGATGGTGATTGAAATGAATGAATCTTTCCAGCACTCTAAGATAGAAACTATTCCAAGAATGGTACACATTCAAAATGTGTCCAACAGAAACTTATACAGACTATTACCTTAAGGAGCTTACTAGAGAGAAGTGGAATAGCATCATAATTTAATAATGGTAGTGGTAAATTGGACCCCAAATATATTTGGGATATATATTTTTTTAAGTTTGAAAAATTTTTAAAAACGTAGAAACTGATTTCGGTTTGCAGAGGAAGTCTTTCCTATTAAAAAAAATACTGTTATCTTGTGGTCTTTCATTTATTCAGAAGCTGCTTTCTAAAGTGCTCGCACAATTGAAAGCATAGTTTACACTGTGAAATAAACTAGGTTCCTTGTTCCTTCTCTCTTTTCATTCTCCTTCCTTACTCCGTTCCTAATCTTTGGCTATTTGATTCTATGTGTATATTGCATTTGTGAATGATATATATACCACACCATAAAAAATATTACTTTATAGATTTGAGGATCAGTTAAGAAGGGAAATAAAAATCTTGTAATGACTATGCAACAAATAGATTTCTGTGGAAGAATTAGAACATGCTTATTTACATAATCCACATTACTGAAAATTGTAGGACAATTGTAGAAATGTAAATTCAAAATTGTTTTTATTTCTTCTAGCTGGGAAGAACTAGATCATAGCATAAGCTGAGGAAGGGGGAGCCATAGATAGTTTAACTCAAATCCTTCCTCTTTGCTGCAGCTTCCTTTTTAATGGTAAAAATGCCTCTGGCTCCAGAGAGTAGAAAATCTTACTGACTCTGACTGAAATGAGGAAGGGTTTTGTTTGTCTCATAAGAAGTCTGGAAGCAGTTAATTCACAGATAGCTGATGCCATCAGGGACCCAGGTAGCATCTCGTTTTCCCACATCCTTAGCATGTAACTTGCCTTTTATTACACAAATGACTTTTGTTCCTCCAGAAATTGTGCTTACCTTCAAGCAGGAAGAAAAGTGAAGGATTCTCAGAAGCGCTTTCCTCATGGGGGGCCGCCTCTTTTTTTTTTTTTTTTTTTTAAGAAAGGGATGTCTAAGAAAAAAGAAAGAAAGAAAGGGATGTCTGCTCATGGGGGACATCTCCTTGGCCAAAAGTCTGTCACATAAGTACTTCTAGAATGAGATAAAAAGTTTTTAGCCATCTTGTTTCTATTTTGGAGGAAGACAGGGAAAAAGAGAATGGGAATGAAGGTTGAGTGAGCTCTCCGAGTTCTCTGCCATAATTCTCAATTTTTTTGTATGATGAGTTGCTTGGACCTTTGAACTTTCTGGGTACTTGGTGTATATAGTAACTTGTTGGTTCCCTTTTGATATAAGTACATATGTTTTGGTTTTGTAATGTTATTTCTGTGTCTGACAACAGGAACTGTAACTGGGTCACCTTGGTGTCTTTACACTTACCACAGTGCCTAGATGTGGGTCTTCACTCAACACTTGTTGAATGAATGGATGGATGAGTATTAGGAAACATATTATATTTGTAATATTATTGGTGTAAATCATTTATGCCTATAAGGGATATAGTGATAGTTTTAATTTGTGAGGGGTTGTGGACTACATTTTACTGATTTGTCTGTTACTGCTAAGGGAAAATCAAAGTTGCAAAGTTGTTTTGAGTGGAAGGTGCTTAGTTACAAAGGTTATAGGAGAATCCTCAAAATGACTTAGTACCAGTGCTTTTGCTGGAGTACATTATTCCATGAGTAAATAAAAATATAATTTCCTTTTAACCCTTTGCATAGACTATTGTTTAAACAAGGATATCTTGCATTTGTCATATATTAAGATCTCAGTTTTTGAAGAAGTAAGCGATTTGAACTTATCAATATGGTAGGAAATTTGATAACTTACATTATTGATGTTGATTTACAGGAAGGAGTTGTTACAGCCTTGGTAGCCTCATGGCAAAGAGCCTACTGTGTCACATCTTATCCTAGGTTGGCATTTTAATTAATGGTTTTAATTCTTAGAGTGACAGCTTCATATTTTTTTAATCCACATACAAATAGTAATGTACAATTGAAGAATATGTCTAAAAGAAACACTAAGAAGTCATCTTTACATCTGCTTGCTTTGCTTAATCTGTCTTAGAGGAAAGCAGGCTACCTCTTCATTCAAAATCTGCAGAAGAAATGGCTGAGTGTAACTTGATAGGGTGAATCAGTGCCTCACAACTTGTCCAATGTCTAACTGAAATTCATTTTGTTGTATTTCCGTTCTGTTTCTGTTATTTTGGCCTCAGAGGACAAAGAAATCAACTATCCACTGTCTCCCATGCAACATTCCCTATATAGCACCATTTTAATAAATTCCTCCCTTTTCATTCATCATGGCAGGGTTGCTGGTACCTTAATTACTAAAACAACCTGTGCATGGATAGAACTTATCTCAAAGCAGGGAATGTATTCAAGTATCTGGAACTTAAATTTTCTATCTGAGCAGTTTATAGTCACTGAAAATAAAGGAAGCCCTTTTAACATTCAGAAGCAGTTCTGGAGAGAGTTCCTACATAATCACAATTTAGGCAAGATAGTTTCCTAGATTTGGACTCAGAATTGGGTACTGATTGTCTGTTTTGGCCTTTAAGCTGCTCTTTTGGTCCTACTTTTGGGGCCAATGCTTTGCGCTTAAAAAAGCGTGTTCAGCCCTTTTTCACCTTTATATTCTCAGTGATCACTATAGTATCTGGCACTTAACAGGACCTAAAACTTTGTTAAATGAATTGTTTTAGTATCCCTTGGTAATGCTTCCTAATACAGGTACCTTTAGGCTTTACATTTCCCCATTCCTCTTTATTTTTCTGCCTAATGAGCACCCATAGTTAATTTTGTGTTGTTTTTATCTTCTTATTCAATAATATCTGCTATGGTTCATAACTTACTTGAATAGTTAAATACAGTGGTAATGCCTGGACAATTCAGTTTATGATGCTGCTCTAATTTTTATCTAGAAATCTCTTTTTTCCCTTTCTCATAAAGTGAGAACTTATTGTAGCCTATGGAGGAGAATTCAAGAGTATGTTAGTTGAGTGCCTATTGTGTGTAAGGCACTTTGCTGGATAATGAATAGATATAAACATAAGTTGTGCATAGACTTTGCTGCCAAGGAATTGAAATCTGGTTGACCAGACACATATATACGGTGTAACTGTTGTCCAGGTGGGATTGTGGTAACTGCTCTAATTGGGGTATAAGCCAACTTTGGTGGTACCACAGAGGAAGGAGTAATTGCTTCTGACTGGCTGAATATAGGTGAGCAATTGACTTAAGCTTTTGCAGATGAGATGGAATTTGAATGGAGTCTTGAACTATGTGTAGGAATTTGACAGGTGGTAAAAGTGAATGGGTTCTAGGAAGAACGCACTAACAGTGCTTGGAGGTGGAAATGTGTATGGAATGTTCTAAAAATTGTGTTCAGGTAATGGTGTGTCTGTGAGAGTGACAGGAATCGAAGCTGAAAGGGAGCTTGGCACCAAATTGTCAAGGGTCTTATGTCTTGCTAAGGATTATTTTCTCTTTCTTCTGTAGAAAAAATCAGAGGTGTTTGAGTGGAGGGCTGACATTAAGTTTCAGAAAAATGGAAACATTAAATGTAGCGGCAGGGAGGGAGGACAGTCAGAAGCTGATGCCTACTTGAGGCTGAAGAAGATGAGGGAGGCTGGCGGCTCAAGGGCTTGGAAGAAAGACCTGATATCAGGGGTCTGGGGTGAGTCAGCCAAAAGCACTGTGGGTTGTTGATTTGTCGAGTTGTACAGCAGTATCCTGGCTCCCAATAGAGGGCGTTTTCAGTTTTGAGCCTTCTTTCCACCTACATCATTTTGGAATACTCTAGAACATGCCACCTGTCCTCACACCTGGGAGATCAAGTATTTCAGACTGAATTTGAGAAGAAAGTAAAAGGAGGAAAAAAAAGGGTTGAATGGTTGTTAAGGGAGCCAAGAGTTATCTGCACATTTCTTCAACTCCTCTTTAGAGTGGGGGTCTTGGCCCTTAGTACTTTCTTTCTGGGCTCTTGGTTCATCGTCTTGAAGTAGAACTTGATTTTGGTCTCTCTTTGAGACCCAGCTGAAATGTTTTGTAACATTTATCACTCTGTATTGTAATTATATCCAGGTCTGAGGCCAGAAACTATATTTGGGTCATCTTGATATCAAAAACACTTAGCATAACTTTTAGAATGCAGTCATTCAGTGAATGCTGAATAAAGCACATTTGTTTATGCTTTCCAGTCACACAGACCTTCTTACTCTCCGTACATGCCAAGCATGTTCCATCTCAGGATCTTGCTGTGCCTGCTGCCCGGAAGGCTTTAGATCCAGATCTTTTTAGCAACCCCCACTCTTATGGTTTCTGTTTAGATGCCATTTCATCGGGGAGGTGTCCTCTGACAACCCAATATAAAATACCACCCTTTCCCAGTCCCAGGCCTCGGCAACCGGATCCTTCATTACCTTGTGCTTTTTTTTTTTTTTTTTTTTTCAATAGCACCTGTACCCTCTGAGCTATATTTACTTGATGATTGTCTTTTTACTCCAATTAGAAAGCAATTTCCTGTGATAACAGGAACATTTGTTTTGTCACCTAATTTACCCACAACACCTGGAACAATGCTGGGCGCATAGTGGGCACAATAAATATTTGCTAAAGGAATGAATGAATGGTAAAGATCAGACTGAAAAGGATAATAAACACAAGTGTGCCAGTTTGTTTACAGCTTCATGCAAGCAATGGTATTGTTGTTATAACTTTTATAATATCAAATCATTAGTATTGCTCTCAGAAAACAAAAACAAATTCTGTTTTCTATAGATTGCGCCTGTGAAATCTAATTATGGATTAGTTTTTGTTTTAAAAATATTTGAATGCCAAGCATATCCAGTCAGAAAACACTTTTATTATCCATGCCAGCTTAATTTTTAAGGCAGTGAAATGGAAGACTGTCATTTCAGCAAGCAACTTATTTTCATTTGTGAGAATGGAATATTTTGAATATTCTAATTGATTTTTGAGGGTGATTTTACAAGAAAATAATCCTAGTTTCTGTACATTGTACATTTACCTTTAAGACAGAAAAAACCTAGAAACAGGCATGGAAATTATTTTCCCAGAAAGTTGAGTGCTTACAGCTTCCTGATCAATGTCAGGAGGAGGGGTCAGTCAGTTCCAACATAAAAGGTAAATCTTGAGACACTGAAAACTTTAAAGATTTGGTTTAAAAAATTATTTTATATGTATATTTAAAGTTTGGAAAGAGATCCTAGACTGCCAGTCATGAGCCCAAGCCTCTATTTTATTGTATTTTACTGCAAATTCACTTGGATATTTTTCCAGAAATCTTAAGTCTGTAATTTGGCTGTAAAAAAGTTGGTTATCAAATCAATATTATTATATGGCTTTTAGTGTCATAAGAATTCCCTTTTGGAAACCCATAAAAACTCATTTTTTCTCACCATAAACTTTATCTGTCACTTTTCTGTAAGGTCAGAGTACTAATGCTGGAGGTGATCTGCTCTGGGACAGAGAGTCAACATAGTGGTCATAAAGTTAAAAAATGCCACATGGTGCTTTCCTGAGATTAGGGTTTCTTTTTCATATCAAGTCGGTGCTAATTTTAAAATATGGAAAGTTACAGGTTGATCACTATATTCTTAGTGTCCCTTTAAAAATAGACAAAATGATAAGCTTGGCCCTCATTTTCGCAGTTTCATATTTTTATTAGTACTTTTGTGTTTTGTGGAGGTTAATTCTTAATTATTTGTATACTTCTAATGGCAGGGTTTTTTTTTCTTTTTCCTTCTAGATTTCTAAGCTAAAATTTTCAGGATAGATGGTTTTAAAGATGAACTATGATGAAATTGTTGCACTGGAAAACAATTCCAGGAATAATACTTTCTTTTTATTTGAAATATGTTTCATGTTTTCATAGCATTTAAATTGTAAAAAGTACTAGGACCTGGGGGTTCCATTTAAAACCATTTCTCTACTAAGTCTGAGTTGCTGTTGGGTTAATGTATATTGAGTATCCATTCAACTATTGCAGGTATATAAATATAGGAAAAATATGAGTGATTATGAAAGGAGGCAGTCTTTTAAAATTGCAAGACTGTGTCTGTAGTAGTTGACTATGCAATCAGTCCCTCCTTTAACGTGTTTAACACATATGGATGATTACTCAATAGCATGTTGCTGCTTTTTTAATACATTTTGGAAATTAAGTGTGAAACTAGAAGTTCTTTTCAATTTTATGCACCTTTATTAAATATTTCCCCCTTAGTTCAAGACACAAATCTAATTATTTAAGGCACAGATTAATTTTGACACTTTACTTGAACTTTAAAACTCTGAGTCTGTACTATATCTGTCCCTATTCAAAACCGTAAGTGCCAAATAGTATTTTAGTTTCTAATATTCTCTGTCAGAGTGCAGCTTCACATTCCTTACCGATAAATAAAGATCTTGATCTGTTTACAATTATTTAATAATTCAAGTACTTTTAAAAATCGACTGAGTATTACTTTTATTTCACACATTAGACAAGCAGTATTTCCAAAACCAAATTAATAGTGTTTATGAATAGCTGTAGCCCCATTAGTTTAACCCTTGCTGATTTGATTTTTAATAAGTTTCTTTATAGCAATAGTAATAGAATAATTTGAAAACCGCTGGCAAGCTCCTGGAGGGGAGTAAGCCTTCAGTAATTGGGAAGTAGTTTGTTATTTCAAACAATTTGGCCTCCTTCCTAAAGTTAGAAAAAATTTATAGTTTCTTTTAATTGCAAGTTGAAATATATTCAGTGAAGATAACTTGAAGAATAAAATAAAACACAAAGAGAAATTCAAAACGGCTCATACTTCTGCCATAAATGATTATTTATGCCTACCTGTTTTCACGTGTATTCTCTCTTGTGTTTCTATGTCATTTCATCATATATTTTTATATATTCATAACTTGCAATCATGCAATGGTAGAAACATTTTTCCATGTTCTTTTTATTATGATTTTTGATCATTCATTTAATTATGAAATTTCTTTTTGTTGGATATTTTCATTGCTTGCAATTTGAGACAAAGACTTCAGTAAAGATTCTTCATAATTTCCAGTGTTAATTCTCAGAAGAAGTGGTACTGTTGAATCCAAAGATCGCAGTTTTCAAGATTTTTATATTATGTTCAGATGTGATAAGACATTTTAATACTTTAAAGCAGATACAGCCTTAGGCATTGGTAGAGTAGGTAGCAGCCTTCCGGCCTTGAGAAGTGTCTTTTTTTTTTTTTTTTTTTTTTTTAAGTTTCTTTATTTATTTTGAGAGAGACAGAGACAGCACAAATGGGGCAGGGGCAGAGAGAGAAAGGGAGATGGAGAAGCCCAAGCAGGCTCTGCACTGTCAGCTTGGAGCCTGATGTGGGGCTCAAACTCATAAAACAGTGAGATCGTGACCTACGCCAAAACCAAGAGTCGGATGCTTAACCGACTGAGCCACCCAGGTGCCTCGAGAAGTGTCTTTTTAATTCACAAACGATTCTTATCCATTCTGCAGATGGCTGAAATTTTGCCATCACCTGTTGTCCCCTTGTAACATACAAGTACTCCTGGGAGAGGTAACACATTGTGCCTGGCAGACGTTTACTCTGAACAATGTGCAGGAGGTTATCCAATATCTTCAATTTAATTCTGGCAAGTATAGTTTGGACACAAGGCAGGAGAAAGGGACGTTAAAACATTGAGCAAGAGGAATGATGAGGGTGAACAATATTTTTTTAACTTCAATTCTGCTAAGATCAGTTGAACAACTGCTCTATGAAATGCAAGAGAGTATATACCTAGTTTTATGAGTTTTAAGTTACAATCTCTCTCTACAGTGATTCAGGCTGTTTGTTAACTGCAAATGCTAATTAATCCAGTAGAGAGACGTATGGTCCCAGATATGGTGCATATACATGCCGGATAGAGATGCAAGGGGGAATTAATTAACTCCTAAGCAACTTTACTCTGTCTGAACACTCTGTTTGCAAAATGTGAAATTACTTCCTTAAGAGGTGATGAGGATGCAGAGTATGGCTTTGGGTAGTTGGCAAAGAATATTCTGTACTGTAGGGTCTCAGCTTCATTAGACAAAATATTTATGTCATTGGAATGTCTCCTTGAAAAACCAGCTGATAAAGAGATAATAGTGACAGACAAGGCCACTAAATAGATAAAAGTCATAGTGCTTGCTCCAATCAGGAAACTTTGAGCTGTTGTTACTTATCTTTTAGTCAGTGGAAACTTGTGTGTCAGATGATAGGGGCAAGCCTGTGCTTCCTCTGTAGAAAGACCTATAGTAGACCTTCTAGAAATTATACACTGTTGTCTCTGTATGCCTATTCTTTACTCAACAGTCTCAATCCTAAGTATTTTCAGGATTTAGAAATTCCAGTCTATTATTATCAGACTGACTCTTTTTCTTATAATAGTGGGTAGCTAATAATATGCCCCTTGTGATACTTAAAAATAGTGATACAGCTCTCATTACCACATCTCTTAGCCCCAGATTTACTCAGCCCTGGTCTAAACTGGGTTTCTGGGCTTTTTAAAATTTATCATTAACGATCTCTAGAATCTATCCAGTTTTTCCAGTGTTGGCTTCTTAAACCATGAGCAAATGCCTTAGACCACTGGCAAATCAAAAGATTCTTCTCAAGGATATGGCAGCTAGAAAAGATCTGCTGTAGTACATAAATAGAAGAAAATATACTTTTAACTAGTCCTACCTCTAATAAGTAAATTACAATAATTAGGTGGAACTTTGGAGGTGAGAGAAGTGTCACTAAACATTTTAATTGATACGTCTTTAAAGCATAGTTTTATTGATTTGGACCTTAAAGGACATTAGAGTTTATGTCCTTTATTTATTTACTTACTTATTTATAAATAGATTCTGATACTGACCTCACCTCACATTTCCCAAGACCATTTAAATAAGTCTGTCACTGCAGGGTGACTTTCACTAATATAAAGTGAATATTAAAGGTGTCTAACATTGATATTTTTAAGAATATCTATTTCTAGCCCTTCAGGCCTCTATGGAAATTTCTTTTTCTTTTTCCATGTGTCTACCTGATATTCTTTTGCCTCCTGAGCTGTTAGGATTTTGTATTTCTTGCAAGTTGATTTCTCTCACTGATAAATAGATTGAGTTGTGAGATTATGTCCTTTTCATTTTTTCTCTGGAAGTGAGTAGATCCAGAACTTTATACTTGGTGACATTTGTTTCAACCCATCAAGGGAATGCCACCCATGTTTGCTTGGGTTGCAGTACTTCAAATAGGACGTTGAGAATGTTTGTGTGTTAGAGTAACTCTGCTATTTCTGTTTCAAAATTAACTGAAAATGTGATATGTGCCTCCCACTTGGAGAGGGAAACTTCTCAACAATTTTTTATTTAGTTAAGATGGATTAAGTTCTTAAAAGATGTTAGAGCGAGACTCTCTAGCGCCAGTATAGTTAAGAATCTGTTAGTCATTTTATTTTAAACTCATTTGGTATGTATATTTATAATTATCTTACACAATCCAAGTCTGAGTTAAAATTTGTCATAGAAGCCAATGTAGGGTAACAAGATAATGCTTCTGACCAAGAAAGAAATGCCAGTCTAATGATTAAACCGATTGAATCCTTCTAGGTTGTAGACTTGACTGTCCTTGTGTTAAATATTCTTCTGGAGTCTAGAAAGGTCAGAGAGAATAGATGCCCATGGCATGAAACTTGGCTTCTAAATCCCTGGGTAGGGCTGCTGGGGCAGAACTATTTTTCCTTAGAATGAGGTGTGACATTTTGAATACAATAAGATGCCACCTGTTATATTTTAGGTGGTGATAGAATGTGTGCGTCAAGTTCTCTCTGTAAGTAGTAATTAGTGTAGGAAGGGGTGATTATTTGTAGTTGATAATAATAAAGGTCTTGGATGAGTTCAGAAGAAATTGTCAAGGCAATCGCTAAAGAGTTTTATGGTTTATTGACTCAAAGAGAGTGTTGAACACTTTCTGTTTGCTAAGTGCTGACATATAGTGGTAAGCAAGCAGACCTGGTCACTGTCCTTTTGGAACTTAATATCCAGTAGGGGATACAGATATTATGTGGTCACTCGTATAAATACATCCTACAAGTGTTAAGTACAAAGAAGTACTACAGATTGTTATATCGGGGAGACTCAGACTTTGTCTGATGGTGACAGTAGTAAATTATGAAATAAACTGAACTCATCTATATGGCTGACCTCTTCGCCTCCTGTTTCAAACCCTCCTGTCATGTGAATCTCGGATATTGTCTTCCTTCCTCGTCATTAAGATCTACTGCCCTATCAAAAAGGCCTTAGTCTGGAGCTGGGGCATGAAGGATAAAAGTTGTGGGATTAGGGAAAGGATGATTATGCAGGACTCTGGAAGGAGTTATAAGAGATTAAAACAAAAGTTTTGAGTTTTATCACTCTAACTATATGGTATTCTATATAACCATGTTGTGTGGTTTATAGCACTGATATCCTAGATGTACAAATTATTGGGAGTTACGATTAAATATAATATGTGATACATATATTTATCATCTTATACTGACATTTATATTTCACACACATATAAAAACATACTGCAATATATATCATTTACATATTATAATTCTTAAACATTGATTTTTAATCCCCAAACTCCAAAGACTAGAAAATGGATGCACCTTTTACTTACATCCTACCAGATACCTGCAATGAAGTATAATGGGGAAGATAAATGACCATGGGGTCAGAAGACCTGGACTTAACCCCTTGCTCTGTCCCTTACTCTGTGATGCTCAATACTCTCCATTTCTTTTTCTATAAAAGAAAAGCTGTTGGTCAATGGCTCCCGCATTCCTTCCACCTAGGATTCTGTGGATTCTTGACTCTCCTACTTAGGTATCCATATATGAATGGGTCAGATAATCTAATTTTCTCCCACTGGACTGATTTGCAGCCCATTTCAGGAAGGTGGAAGCCTTGGAGAAATGCCATCCTGAGAAAGCAAATACATTATTCATCTTGTCAGACTTTTATAAAATGAATAGTTGATGGCAGAAAGTATTTAAAAATGCCTTTTTTTCCCTTCCCCATTAAATAAAAGTATAATTACTCAATGTGAAATGGGATCTCTAGATTTACGGTGAGGGAATTGGCTTCTCATCCTGCTTCCACTGCTAGTATTCAACTAAGATGATGATAGACCAAGCAGATTAAAAAACTGCAGGTGATTTTCAACATTCACGGATCTCACAGATACTCATTCTTTTAGACCATGAAACTTGGGTTGGCCCAGAATGCAATCACTTGTGGTGTTTCTACCATTTCTTTTATCATTGTTACTTCTCTTGTATAAGTAGAATAAGATAAACTCGTATCTACATGAAAAGAAATCTAATAAATTCTCATTTCTATGACAGTACGGAAAGAGAATCAGTATTGGGAAGAGAATATAGTGTGTTTTGCTATACTCGCTGCTTGATTTAGTTTAGCCGAAATTTAAGGCTAGTTCCTGAGGTAAACATGAAGAGTCTGATGGCAAAGGGAGAAAGGTGTGAAATCACAGAAGTGTTAATTAACTAGGAGAGTGTGAGCGCTCGGTAAGGCAACAAGGCAAGGTCTGGGTAAGTGGGGGAAGAGAGATCCCAGTGGAGAGGGAGAAGCAGGGCTGTGGTGAAGAGAAAGGAAAGGCCAGGAAAGCAAGGTGAGCAGTGCCACATTTAGGGCCTTGGACTTTATCCATTGGTGACAGAGACGTTGATGTTTTTTTAGCATGTCACCTCATGATCAGATTTGCATTTTGGAATATTACCTGTAGCTGGAATACGGAGAATGGTGTGATGGGAACCAGATGATGTGGCAGCATGAAGGCCTAGTTAGAAGGGCAATGGAATAGTTCAAATGAGCGATGAGATGATTTTCTAGTGTAAAAGTTTCTACTCATTCATAAATACACTGCCACATTTTAAAATGTCGGCAAATTGAAAATATTTTTAGTATTCAGGAGAACTAATTCATTACTACTTTTATAGTTTGAAATGTTTCGTGAACTTAATAGCAATGGAAAACTGAAAGAGGATTAGGATTTTATTTGTCAGTGATATTAAACCAGTAAACATCTCACAAAAAATTTCATAGTTACAGCTTTGTTGTGCAATGTGGAATATAACTTCACAAAAATGTAAGGTAGTGAATTTGTAATATATACACATCTCTTTATTTGTGGAAATTATGCATATTTGAAAACAAGTGAATGATGTCCTAGTGTCAGTACGAATAAGTAGTTGTTGAATTTGCCCTTGATACAGTTATAACCAAGACTTTGTATTCATTCAAGTCATGGAATAAGTGACTGACAGTTCTAAACAGAAAGTTACAATCCCAAATTGAGAAAGAATGAAGATATTTGTTAGGGAAAATTACATAGCCATATATGCATATCAGATTGTAATTTTTAAAGAGTACATATAGAAGATCATAGCAAATGAAAAAATTGGAAAAGTGCACTTGAAAATTACTTCAAATTGTGTCACAAATAAGGTGGCTTGTAAGTCTTCTTACCAAATCTTGGTTTTGGTGCATAAATCCTTAGTTCTTCATGACCACAACAGGAAACTAAAGTTGGAGCTGAAGAAATTGGAACACTCATAGCACTGTGGGACAATGGATGAATACAGTGGGACATCATTTTCAGCATGAACCCAAGATTTTTATTTTTAATGCTGCTATTTAAGTACACACAGTAGTACACAAGTTATGATAAATGTTGGGTTGTATGCCCGTTATCAAATAATGGAGTAATGATCAGTTTCCATCATGCATTATCTTTAATTCACACTAATGTTCAGGAATCTCATTCATTCCTTACTGTTAGCCAAACTTTCTTTAATTGTGTAGAATATTGCCAGGGCCTACAGTTTTAGGATTGCAAGGTTTTTACGCTGCATTTAATACCAGATTGTCTTTTAGTATTCAGAGATTACATTGAGGTTCTAGGAGATAGGATGGATTTGCTATGCCTGATTTTTATGAAAAGCTTTTCAAAAATAACTTTTTGTAGGATCTGCTTACTTCTGTTCCCCCCCCCCCCCCACTCTACCCCTCCATATGATACTTTATTGTAGTGTAATACTTTGAGGACACTCTTTTTAGCAAAATGTATTTTTACTATATATTCACCCTTATTAGGTTCTGTTAGGGGAATTGGTAGTGACAGGTTTCAAAGCAGAAATCTTTTTATGCTTATTTTTTAGTATATAATAAGATAATTTCAGGTACATTTTAACAACCGGGGTTTCCCTGATGAATCATTAAAATAAGTGAGTGGGCTGGAAGGTAATACTAACTTTTCTCAGTACTGCCCTATTTTACCCTGCTGGGTTATTGTGGCTTTTTAAATAGAAGCCTGCGTGTTGGAGTTGGTGGGTGGAGGTGCAGAAGGGACAGGGTCAGTAAGAAAATACCAGGTAAACCTCTGATGACCTATTGGGAAGTCCTACTCAAATTTTATTTTCCCCAACTTACGGCATTTAGTGTTTCACTTCACTGGTTTCTGCCCTGCCAAACTGAACTCTTAAAAATATTGTGTATAGCCAAATAGAAAATATATTTGGAGCAACTGATTGAAGTGTAAGGTACCAAGCCATGTGTGGATTAGCCTGTGGAATCGATTTCTCATGTGTGTGGGATTCAAACCGTTAAACCATCATCACTGAAACCATACCTTCCTACAGCTAATAGCAGTAAGATGTCTGTGGAATTTATTAATACAACAGTTCCTCTGATTTAAAATTATTACCTGGTATTTGGTTGGAAAATTATTTGAATATTATAAGTAACTGAATTGACATCATATATGAAGGCTAATTATGGGTTTCTAATGTGATTTAGGTTTTGTTTTAAAAATTCACATGATGTGTTTATACTTAGCACATCTTTTTCAATAAATCATTGGCATATTGCAAATTTCCTTTCTGACTACTGTTAAAAAAAATAACTATGGCGGCAGTTGTAACTGCTAGAAGAGGTAGACTAAAATGTAGTTCACCTTGAAAATGGCTCAGGGAATAAAGAAATTGGGTCAAGCTTAAAATAAATGCAGGTACAGTGACAAAAAGTTTTAATAAAAATTTTAAAATATTCACAGCATTGGTTTCAGGCTACTTTTGTTCTTGGTGATCTTATCAGTGCATTATTAGTTTTTAATTGAGATGACACTAATGGCACTTTTTCATTTTGGTCAAAATGTTCATATGAAACATTTTTGTGATTTTTTTCACTATGTGTCTGCTTTTAATCGTAAATATAAATTTTTAGAAAGGCAGACAATTCTTCGATAGATCATTTGACCTCTGGTGATCTTAAATAGAATTTGAAGTGGTTTAAAATTCCTATGTCATAGATATCACTTTGACTCATTTATATTGCCAATTTAATGTGTAGCATTTAGCCATGTATCATTAAATCATAGTATTGATAATGAATTAAACTTTCATAAAGCTTTAATAGTGTAGTAGATTCTCATTCATCTGGCATCATTGGGGAATAAAATATGCTGAAGAAATGAGTTTTTTTTTTTTTTTAACGGAAGCTCACTGTGTTAAGCAGAAAAACTTAAAAGTTGATAAAAATTTATCTGACACACTTTGTATGTTCTTTTTGGGAGCAAGAGTGGATTGGCCATTTACTTTTTTCTTTACATTATAAAATATTAACAGTCTAGTGTCATGCAGAAAGGACATGGGCTTTCTGATCGATATTTGTTCCTCACATGAGAAGTTCTCTAGTTGTTGTTTTTCCTTTGAAATAAATGCCACACCCCTAATTCTGACATCCTTACTCCTTTTCTGCGGTGGTGCTTGTGATAATGCTTTAACAGATGGATGAACACTCAGGCACCTATGTAAGACCTTTGGCTGTGTCTAGGCTTGCCTACCATGTTTTGGCAAACACCTGGCCACAACCTCGGGCTGTAAAGGAGACCCTCTTCTTGCTTCGGAGGAAGCATTTTCAGTGTCAAGGATGCTGCTCCCCAGCGTTCACTCCCTAGGAGCCATTGGTAGTGGTGCCTGATGTCTGTATCCACCTGTTCACCTGTGCTTGGGAGCATCTGTGCTGTCAGGGTGACCACCTGCAGTTTTCTGGGACTGTTGCTAAAATGAGCAAATAATGTACTCCCTTTATCTTTTAGCAAATTCCAGCATAACAGCAAAAATTCTTTTTAACAAAGTGTTTTTTTTTTTTCCAACCTCATGCTCGTTTGTTTCAAGCAGTGCTTTCTAAAAACTCAAGCACAGCAAGAGTATTTGCACTGTTCTTTAATGTGCTATAAATGACATTTGGTTTGAATCTTATATTTAAAAATCAGCTTCCTCTCTTTTGCTTGCACCTAATGGGAATCATCTTTCTTCCAGGTTGTGCTTTAAGAAGACTATAGGGAAGAACACATTTTCTTCTTGCCACAAAAGTTGCAATAGAAGTAAGTAGGGGAACTGCCAGGATATGTCTGTCTCCACAAAACAAGCAGAACAAATTTCCATGAATCAAAGCCACTAAGTATAGTTTTCAGAGATGGTAGGACATAGTTACTCTCCCTAGAAAAATACCCAAAATGCAGGCACACCCATTGGCCACTAGAAAAATGCTCAAGTAAATGCTAGTTCAAACCTGTACATTTCACTCTTCTTACTGAGCTATTAAAGGGGTGGAAATCTACTATAGCTATAATCTTTTTTTCCCCTTTTCTATTTTTCGACCTCCCACATGCTTGGTGTTCAGTTCTGCTTACTGAATGTCTTGAATCTCTAGCAGCACCTACACATACTGCCTCCACATTGGCTTATGATTTGCAGATAACTCATGATTCAGACCCATAAGAAACATTTGTAAATATATGGCATGATATGTGCTCTAGATTAATCATGAAAAGGAGCAAAGGACTGAAGAATACAGAAAGCTTTTTTCCCTTCTAATATTGATGTTGCCTTCTTTGAGGTTATATGAGTGAAATATTCTTTGGAGTGGCTTAGATCACATTCCATCACTTGGGGAAATATCTCAGGTCATTTTTACAATAACCTTTATCTCTTAAAAAAATTTTTTTAATGTTTATTTATATTTGAGAGAGAGAGAGATAGCGTGAGTGGGGGAGGGGCAGAGAGAGAGGGAGACACAGAATCTGAAACAGGCTCCAGGCTCTGCTGTCAGCACAGAGCCTGATGCGGGGCTTGAACTCATGAGCCGCGAGATCATGACCTGAGCTGAAGTCGGATGCTTAACCGACTGAGCCACCCACGCGCCCCTACAACAACCTTTTAAGGATATACAGGGCATAGACACCTTAGTGTGATTAAATCAGAGGAAATAAACCTAGATAGAGATATATGTGGTATGATCTAGTAAGCAAATTAATGTTAACTGCTTTTAGTCTGTCTTAGAACCTTTGATATAATTTTCAAGATTGCCTTATACTGTTCTCTTGGTTAACTTTCTAGAAGGTTCCATTATTTGAAGGATTAATGACTACCATTTTCTTACATTTATCTTATTGAACATTGCATTTATTAAAGGTAGTCTCCAACTGGCCTGAAAAAAACCAAGCTTCTGCATAGCTCAGCCCCTGAGCTAACTTCTTCCCACAATACCTGTGGGGCTCTAACATTCTTATTTGAAATACAAGCTGCTGCTGATGAATGAGTAACACTCCCTGCACTTCAAATGCTTATGTGTATCCACCTTTCCCACTGTCCTTGGTTGAGAGGTGACCGTGATTGAAAATTACTGATTTTAAAATGTAGGAGAATTCCAAGATATCTTTCCCCCTTAAGTAAGATGATTTGTACTAATACTGGGAGGGGCAAAATATCTTATTACTGTCTGTTAGTTACTATGCTTCAATTTTATCTTCACAGCACACCTCTGAGGTTGGTATTGTTATTCCCATTTTAGAGAAGGCGAGACTGAGTCCTACAGCCTTGGGTAACTTGCCCAAGGTCACTCAGCTCTAAGGCACATTGCTGAGCTTCAGACTTGTATCTCCCTGTCCGCAAGGTTCATGTCTTTTCCACCGAGGAACACTGCTTCTTATTCTGTAGATGACTGAAATATGTACTTGTATATTTTTCTCCAAAAATGCTCAGTGGAAGATTCAGACATCAAGAACTAAGCATTTTTTCACTCTAGTTGTTTCTTTGAGAACCATCTGAGACTTCTTGCTTTGAAATGCAATGTTAAGTAGGCATTGCTTTGATTGAGCAAGGTGAAGTAGAGTTTTATTAATGAAAAGCATCATTGAGTTGTTGAGACTAACAATTTTGTGGAACAACATTATTAAGAAAAGCAATATGCTGTTTAATGAATGGTGTTTACTTAAATCATAAAGGAAAATTAAAAAATCTGGAATATTTTTTAAACAGTGTAGTATTTATGTACAGAGTGATGTTTCTTCCTTACTTCTTACAGGAAATAGCATATAATTTGAAATGTATGTGGACTTTTTTTACATTCACACATATTTTTATTTCCCTGAGCACATTAACAAAAGTCATTTTATTAAACCAAAAAATTGCTTTGATAGCTAACTCTCTGCGATGAAAATTTTGCCATGTCTTTAGTTTTATTATTTATTTATTTAATGCTTATTCATTTATGAGAGAGAGAGAGAGACAGACAGAATAGAATATGAAGTAGGCTGCAGGCTCTGAGCTGTCAGCAGAGAGCCCAATTTGGGGCTCGAACCCACAAACTGCAAGAACATGACCTGAGCTGAAGTCGGAAGCTTAACCAACTGAGCCACCCAGGAGCCCCAAATTTTACTATCTTTAATAACAACGTTACTTTATCTCTCTTGATGGGATGGTTGTTTACAGAAGGGTTGTAGAAGCCTTGCTGGTTCATAGGCATATAGCTTTACTCCGTTGGTTTACCTTTGCAGGTGGGATATTTATTGGTGATAGTGGGAAGTGGTCAAGATATGTGCAATGTCTCAAGAAATTGTATCTTAAGATTTTTAACACTAGAGAATTGAGATGTGAATGTGCTTTCTTCCTCTTTTCTTTATTTTTGAGAGAGAGAGAGAAAGAGAGAGAGAAAACTTGTGCGGGTGGGGGAGGGGCAGACAGCGAGGGAGACAGAATCTGAAGCAGGCGCCAGGCTCGGAGCTGTCAGCACAGAGCCCGATACGGGGCTCAAACTCATGAACTGCGAGATCATGACCTGAGTCCAAGTCAGATGCTTAATCGACTGAGCCTCCCAGGTGCCCCATGTGCTTTTTTTGGTTAAATATGGTTCACTGGGGGCAGTGATAGCTGGTGAATTGAAAGGTGATTAATATGAGAGTGACAGAGTCAGAAAATTTCTGAGTTGAAAAGGTCCTCACAAATGAAGGGCTCTTGGAGTGGAAGTCATAGGAGATGAGTTCAGTGACTGTCTGAGAGTAGTAGAGCTCTAGGCCAACCACTTCTGTGGTTACTGAGTCAGGGTCGAAGCCATTCCAACCAGGAAGTGAGTGATCATAGCAGGAGAGGGCTTTAAACTTCCTGGGGTTGGAGAAAAAACGGAGTCATTGTGGAAGCAATCTTAGGGCATGAGGAAAACAGAAAAATAAGCATCCCTTATTTCCTTTTATTAACAAAAATGATGTAAAGGTATTGATTACAAAAATATAAATCCTAAGCGTTAATACACTTTTTTAAAAAGTGGGACATGCGTATTTAAAAAAAAAAATAAGTGTCTTTAAATTATTTGTATTTGCCTTTTGGGTACACTATTTTAACGTCTTTTTATTTAAAAATATCTTTATAAACACACACATATATATGTTGGAACAAATATTTTTTTGCTTATTATTTAGAATCTGTGAAGTCTTAAAAGGACCGATGAGTATTCTCATCATTGAAGCGTTCTATGGAGGGTCCCATAAACAGCTGGCGGATCTGCTCCAAGAAGAGTTAGAAGACTGTGTCCTTTATTCCCTTCCTGCAAAGAAATGGCATTGGAGAGCGCGCACATCGGCTTTATACTTCTCCCAGAATATTCCCATCAGTGAACAGTACAGGTAATCAGAGCTCAGGCTGCGCCGTCAGCCTGTTTTTAATGTACTTGTTGTAAGGATGTTGCTTCTCTGTCAGCGTCTATGAGATTTTTCTCCAGCCATGGAATTGGTCAGTCTGACTAAGGACATGTCCCTTTAGACACAGTAGAGCAGCAGGGTACATTTTACACTCTGAGGACATCGGCTAGTAGGAAAATGGCCTCATTCTGAACCTACAAGCCTTTGCTCATTTGTCTTGTGATTTTATCATATGCACGTGTGTGGGTGTGGATGACATTTTTTGGCCTGAGGGAAGAGTTGATCTTGGGCACGTTTGTTGTTGTTGTTGTTGTTGTTGTTGTTGTTCCATAAGCTCCAGTGTCTCTTTTAGTGAGTGTGCTGTTTTGGTTTAGTTTATTGTGTCTGCTCTGTGCTAGGAGCTGAGGTTGTAAAGACGGAGGTGACCAAGATCTGTGCCCTTGAAGCTTTAAAGACTGTTGAGGTAGAGATAGACAGGCAAGTGCAATGTGAGCATGAGAAAATGGAGGAGTTGGTTTTGATGTTACGAAGTAGGAACACAGTGTGGAGTTGGTAACCTTTGCCTAAAGGATGAATAGATTATGGGGACACAGGACTCAGTTGTGAATTCTGACTTGTCAGGAAGTGCGAAGTAGGGGTGCCTATCAGAGATTCTTATGGGACACACTGGAAAGATGGATGAGAAATACTGATTGCATCTGGTGAGGACCAAGTAGAGTAGAGTACTGAACATCCCTACCTCCCTATTGTATCCATATTTATGGCCATGTGTCTCCTGCTTGTTAAACAGTGGAAGATTATCCTACTGTGGTTTATGTACCTGTTGTTCCTACCAATCTGGGCCCTTCTGTGTAGGGCTGCATTGGTTTAAGCAGGAGTGGGGAGTGCCAGGCTGATAAGGCAGTTAGGGCAGACAGGTTGTTAGAGAGAGGGCATGACTGTCGTGCTCACCTTTGCTTCAGCAGCCATGTCTGTCTTGCTTGTAGGTGGGGCAATCACTAGGGAGACAAGACCTTGGGATTTAAATGTAGGTTGCTGTTCTTAGTAGTAATTTGGGGGATTCAGAGAATACCCCGTTTGGCGGATGAAAATCATGCCTCATGTCTGAGAATTCAGATTATCAGGTAGAATAACAGTGAGCGCTCAAGTCACCTTGCTTGGGATTATAAAGGTAAAATGCTGTTTGAGGGACAAAAATATTGTGTATTTTTCTAATCTAAAGTGTATTTTTCCTTATATACTTCAGTGTTTTGTATTCTGATATCACTAAGTGAATATCGTTCACTAACAGTATTAGAAATTTCAATGAGTGTATCAATATAAAAGTTTTAAAGGCAATGGTAAGACGGTTGCTGTGTTAAAACCTGACTGTTTATAGTTGCTTTCACATCTCATTTAATTGTGTTTTCACAGCACCAACTGTATTATATTACTTAAGGTCACGTAATCCGGTTAGCTTTACGGCACATTTTCATTTAACGTTACCATTTGATACGATACATTTCTACAACGATTTGAACATTGAAATGAACCATTTCTCTGTCTGCTGTTAGATTTCATTTTGATTATGCAGTTTTTCAGAATGAAATGACTGTATCACAGATATATGTGTACGGATAGCATCCGCACACACACACACACTCCTGTGCCTGTGGCTTCTCCGCTCCCTGTGAGGACTGAAGGATCTGAGGTGAAACATCACGTTGCTCTTTGAAGCAGTCTTGCTTGGGAGGTCAGTTTCTGAAAGATTGTGATGTAAAGTTTTACTCCCTGATGGCCACAACCTACAGGTCCCAACAGTGCTATCTAAGATCTTTCAAGGTTAGTCACCGCAAGACATCACCGCGGCTGTGCAGTTAGCTGCATTAATCTAATCAGACTTCACTGAAAGATACCTCACCAGTTGAACTTACAGTTGTATTTGACCAATGATAACTTATCTACTCTTTTTGAATACTTTTGGAAAAATAGCAACAGCTTGAAAACTTACACTAAGTTAAAAAAAATATGCTCACTCAATCCTACATGGAAGTACAAGAAGAGTCTTTTGTTACACCAGATAAACTGATCTCTGTGGAGATTTTTAAAGATATGAAGGGTACCTGGGCGGCTCAGTCAGGTGAATGGTTAACTCTTGATTTCCACTCAGGTCACGATTCCAGGGTCGTGGGATCACCCCCGAGTTGGGCTCTGTGCTGAGCATCGGAGCCTGCTTAGGATTCTCTCTCTCTCTTTCTCTCTCTCTCTTAAAAACACAAAGAACAAAGTAACTTTTGGAGAGCCAGGTGAATCAGTCAGTTAGATGTTGGACTCTTGATTTTGGCTCAGGTTGTGGCTGAGATCGTAAGATCGAGCCCATATTCAGCACTGCACTTGGTGTGGAGCCTGCTTGGGATTCTCTCTCTGTCTCTCTGTCTCTCTGTCTCTCTCTCTCTCTGTGTCTCTCTCTCACCTGCTCCCTCTCCCCCCCCCCTTTCTCTCTCCCTCTTTACTCCTCCCCTGCTTGAGCATATGCTCTCTTTCTAAAATAAAATAAAATAAAATAAAATAAAATAAAAATATGAAAAGTTTTTGTTTTTTAGTTACTCTATTTATTTGGCAAATGAAATCCTCAAAATTCATAAAGCACTGTTATTACCTACTATGCAAAATTACTCTAAACAGGTAGGGACTGTGTCTAATGAGAAACACCCTGAATGTAGGTACATGTGTTACTTTTCTCAGCTTCTGTGCATGTAGTCATTAATGTTGTGAGCTTATTATCCAGAAATTATTTTATTACTAAAGGAATAAATGTTTCATCCCAGTTACTCAGTTTGATTCTGCTTTATCCTGACAGCTGAAAGAATACATCATGATTCACATTTGGAGCTGTTTAATTTTATCAGAGGTTACAAAAGCCCCAAAAGTTATTTTTCTTAAAAGTGGTTGGTAATTATTGTTTCATTGGTTATATTAGAGTTTTGCCTTCTGGAAACTGTGGAATGCAGAAAAGTGTTTTTGAGGATGGGCCTTAAATTTTGTGTTCTGAAATGTATGAGTCATTTGTCCCAAGAGTGGTATTTCGACTTTCTTAGATATACCTAGACTAGGCATCGAAGATACTGTATGTATTTTCTTCTTCGTGCAGTATCTTTACTGAACTGAAACAATCACTGTTACTGAAAATCATTTTTTCACTCTCAGCTGCTTACAGTTATATTTTTCATTCCATCTGAGGTATTGTGGCAGATTCTCATCATTGGCCACTTAACAGCCCTTCTTCCTTGTTAATCACACTTTTCTTTGGAGTGGCTAAGTACCCCCTGGGAGTGAAGCATGATTGACCTGAGTTCGTCATTATGATCCCATTCTCTGCCCAGTTTTCCCTGCTTTCCTTGTGGTTAGTGCTAGACAGTCACTAGGTTTTGGCAAATTAGATTTAAGTGGATGACTTCTGGGGGTTCTTCCAAAAAAGTTGGTTTTGTTTTGCTTTTAGTTATGGAAGGAGAAAGCCATTTTCCTTTCCTGCGTGTGACAGTGGTTGTGCTGTCTACAACTGTGAGGTGACAGGATGAGGACAAAGTGCCTGGGCTCCCAAAAATGGCTGATGGAAGGCTGGACAGAGCACAGATTAGACTTCCATTTTGAACAATAGAGTCACCTAGACACCTGAAAACCCACCATGTCTAAAACATCTGGAAATGATTCATGAAGTGTAACAAATTTCCTTTTAAGTCCATAGCTGAGCAAAGTAAGAGAGGATCTGAAGAAGGATCTGGAAATTAGAGTGGTAGCTGGCCTTGAAGCTGTGGTTGCCTCGTTTTCATAAAGGAGTTGACATAACTGGTTAACTTAGTTATGTTACATTCTGAAATGAAATATCATGCAGCTCTGACCTGAATTAGGAAGCTTTCTGTGTCTCTTATGGGAACCTCTCCAAGATCTTTTCGGTGACGAAAAGTAATGTTCCAAACAATGTTATTAGGTGTTGTCTTTGGTATAAAGAAAGGAGGTGATCAGAACAATACGGTGGAAGAGTATACGGGAAATGAGTAAACACAGTAGTGTGAATATCAAGGTGGCAGAGGATGTCATTGCCCACCCGTGCCCCTCCGACCTTTCCCTTTCGGTGTGCTCCAGCCAGCTTCCCACTGCTGGCATCTCTTTGCCTGAGGGAGCCGTGCTTTGCCAGTGCACGCAGCAGGCTGGGAGCAGCCCTCCACACATGACCTTCACCCCTCGGATGAAATCATTCTGAAGTGTGTGCAGAAGAGAAAGCACTCACAAGGATTCCTTAAACACCCTGTACGTCAGAAAATGTGCAGGCGTGATTCCACATAACTCCCGGGTCACAGAAGAAATTGTAATGGACAGTACAAAATGGGACTGGATCATAATGAACATATTGTATATCACAGGGCAGGTTGTATCTAAATTGACAGTCACAGCCACATCATCTTTAATAAATTTATTTTTGTTAATTTTTAATCGTGCTATGCAGGCCTCGAAAGCTTGTGGTGCAGAGCAGGGACCCTCTTACTTGAATCTAGGAGTGGTATTGGGAAGAAAAGAATAAGAAGGGGGAAAAATAGTGAAGTTGGAAGCAGATTTTATAGTGGAGATGAAAACACTAAGAGTTGATTTGAGATAATAAAATAAACACAGGCATGTTTTTGTTTTGTCTTGTTTTGTTTTTTTAAAGGCACAATTTTTGGAATGACAAAAATACAACTACTGATATGGCACAGATCAATAAAAAGGGGAAATGCTCTTAAGAGTCTTATGTTAATAGAGTTGAAACCTTACATGAAATAGTGAATTTCTTAGAAAAACATAACTTACAAAAACTCCTAAAATGAAACAGAAAGTCTGAATGGAATTCTAATCATCAGAGATGCTGCTGCATTAGCTCAGAGTCTACGTGACGGAGGCTGGGTCCCCGTACTGGGTTGGTTTACTGCACTGGTACCACACTGCCTCTTTCTACACCTGTGTTGCTTGAGATGGAGTGTCTAGGTTTTTAGGTTTTCTGTTTCCTGATAGGCATAAAATCCTAACTGTTAATAGATGTTGATTATCATTATGATACCTTTTCCTTCCCTACCCTGACCCCTTCCCCCTCCCCCCGCCCCCTTTTTAATGTCCAAGGAGGGGTGAGGAAAGCAAATAGTTGGGTAGGAATTAAATTGAATGAAAGTTCACTTGGGTGAAGGAATGCATCGAGTAAAATTAAAGCTTTCAGTGATATGTGGCTATTGATAACTTTGTTACGATTTGCCATAATCTTTAATGGTACCATGACTGTGGCCTTTTACTAAGCAAATTCTCGTTCAAGGACTGTGTCATTTTTTTTCCCACAAATGAACTATTCTCTGCAAAACATTGAATGTAACTTTCTATGGGAAAATGAACATTTTTAGCTGATATGAACTGTGTATGCTTGTTGTTTGTAGTTAGCCCTTGTGAATAAAGGCATGGCTACACTAGTGGGTATAGGTGAATCAGCACAGAAGGTGGTGGTTTCTCAAACAATTCTTTTGTAAATTAGTAATTTAAATTATTCCTTGCTTGACAGTTATGGCTTATTTTGACTTGTTACCTTTTCTTAAAAGTATAACTTTCTGAATAATATATTACTACTTTAATCATGAAACATTCTTTTATTAAAATATACCTTTCTGAGTAATTTGATATAATTTTAGTCATGTAAACACCCTTTTTAACGATTATTTTTTAATTTAAATCCAAGTAGTTAACATATAGTGTAATAATGATTTCAGGAATAGAATTTAGTGATTCTTCACTTACATACAATACCCAGTGCTCATCCCAACAAGTGCCCTCTTTAATGGCCATCGCCCACTTAGCCTGTTTATTTTCTGTATTTACAAATCTATTATGGTTTGTCTCCCTCTCTGTTATTATCTTATTTTTGCTTCTCTTCCCCCATGTTCATCTGTTTTGTTTCTTAAATTCCACAGATGAGTGAAATAGACAAATACCTTTTTCTGACTGACTTATTTCTCTTAGCATAATACACTCTAGTTCCATCCATATTGTTACAGATGGCAAGATTTTATTGTTTTTGATATCCGAGTAATATTCCATTGTGTGTGTGTGTGTGTGTGTGTGTGTGTGTGTGTGTGTATGTACCACATCTCTTTTTTTTAATGTGTTGTTGATAACTTTTACATTTATTTATTTATGTTGAGAGAGAGAGAGAGAGAGATTGACATTGCAAGTGGGGAAGGGGCAAAGAGAGGGAGAGACAGAATCCCAAGCAGGCTCTGCACTGTCAGCACAGAGCCTGACATGGGGCTCGAACTCATGAACCATGAGGTCATGACCTGATCTGAGATCAAGAGTCGGACACTTAACTGACTGAGCCACCCAGGCGCTCCCCACATCTTCTTTATCCATTCTTCAGTCAATGTACATTTGGGCTCTTTCCATACTTTGGCTATTGTTGATAATAGTGCTGCTATAAACATTGGAGTGCATGTGCCCCTTCGAATCAGCATTTTTATATCCTTTGAATAAATACCTAGTAGTGCAATTGCTGAGTCGTAGGGTAGTTCTATTTTTAATTTGTTGAGGAGGCTCCATACTGTTTTCCAGAGTGGCTGCATCAGTTTGCATTCCCATCATCAGTGCAAAAGTGTTCCTGTTCCTCTACATCCTCACCAACTTCTGTCATTGCCTGACTTGTTAATGTTAGCCATTCTGACAGGTATGAGGTGGTATCTCATTGTGGTTTTGATTTCTCTTTCCCTGATGCTGAGCGATGTTGAGCATCTTTTTATGTGTCTGTTAGTCATCTGGATGTCTTCTTTGGAGAAGTGTCTCTTCATGTCTTCTACCCATGTCTTCACTGGATTATTTGTTTTTTTGGGTATTGAATTTGATAAGTTTTTTTATAGATTTTGGATACTAACCCTGTTTCTGATATGTCATTTGTAAATATCTTCTCCTATTCTGCCAAATGCCTTTTAGTTTTGCTGATTTTTTCCTTTGCTGTGCAGAAGCTTTTTATTTTAATGAGGTCCCAATAGTTCATTTTTGCTTTTGTTCCCTTGCTCTGGGGACATGTTGAGTAAGAGGTTACTGTGGCTGAGGTCAAAGAGGTTGTTCCCTGTTTTCTCCTCTAGATTTTGGTGACTTCCTGTCTTATGGTATGGTAAACACCTTTTTATTAGTGTGTGACATACTGGGAGTATAAAAGTAAACAATGACTTAATAAGGATTTGTAGGTGAGTGAATTTATAGATGAGGTTTGGTTTAGATAGTGGCATCATTTTATGTCTCTGTAGTAATCAGAACACAATTTAATGGAATTAAATGATAGTAATAATAGCTAACATATTGAACACTTACCATGTGGTAGATATTCTACAATCCCAGAAACTAGATATGGTTTTCCTGGTTTTACAGAAGAGGAAACTGAAGCTCAGAAAATCAGATTATTTGCACTGGTCACACAGTCAGGTTAGTGGTGGGTATGCAGTTGGAGCCCAAGTCTGACCATTTGCAGAGGCCATACACTGTTCTCTGTAAGCCCATGCTCTCAACCATTGTGCTATCTTAATTCCCTGCCCAAGCAAACTAAACTAATGAAGGAAATTAAACCTAAGTACCTCTTGATTATAAATATATGACTAAAGTTTATTATCAGAAGTAGATGTCGTGCTTCTCCTGGTCTTTAGAAGAATTATAGTTCTTGGTTCTTGCTGGAGGCTGGAGGTTGGAAACCAGGAGCCTTTTTATGTTTGTGACTCTGGTGTTCTCATTTTTCCTCAGGGCATTTGCTCTTTAGTCATCATCTTTGTTGCTGTTGTTGTTGTTGTTGTTGTTGTTGTTGTTTTTAAGTGTATTTATGTATTTTGAGGTGGTGGAGGGGCAAAGAGAGAGAGGGACAGAGAGAGAATCTCAAGCAGGCTCTACACTGTCAGCACAGAGCCAGAATCAGGGCTTGAACTTGCAAATCGTGAGATCATGACCTGAGTTGAAATCCAGAGTCAGAGGCTTAACCAGCTGAGCCACCCAGGCACTTCTGCTCTTTAGTTTTTGGCCACAGAAGTTTTAAGTCATTTGAATTTTCTTCTTTTGAAATCCAAATAAAAAACAACATTTGATGCTGTATAAAAATCACAGGGTAGACTCATGAATACAAAAATCGAATTTTTTAGGACACTCACCTGCAGTCCCAAGTTATCCTCAAACCGGTATACTGTGAAATTCTCTACTTGGTTTATGAACTTAGCTACAGGCAGCACTCTAATACGGTCTTGCTCACGTCCCTCGTATCATTACTGGTTGTATGCACTTGGGATTTGGATGATGTTCCCACACTATGTAAATAATACTGTCATTGGGTACAATGTAGCATCCCATAATCTCACCAGTATGTGACTGCTCCATTTATGTGAATTAGCCTCAAGCTTCCCCATCTCTGTTGCCCACTTCACCGGCTTCCCTATCATGTACTACCCAATCATGGGATTCTTTTTTGGTTTGTTCTCCTACCAACCTTGCTGTCCTATCCAGACAGTGCACAGCTTTCCAGAAGTCGTATGGTACTTAGAACTTCGTCCACAATATGTGATCTTGGTGAAACCTTCTGCTTCACAGTATTTTTCAGTTTAGCCATCTGAACTTCATGTTGAAAATGTTGCTGACCACAACACTATAAAAAGAGAATAATCTTGCACACGAAATAACTGCCCATCCCATGAGTCTCTGTCTGCCTCTGTGTTTTCTCTTTCTGCTCACTCCCTTCTCTCTCTCTCTCTCTCTCTCTCTCTCTCTCTCTCTCTCCTCTACACACACAGGTGCACACACACAAATGACTACTCTTAATTGCCCTAGCAACATCTTCACTGCAAAATGGAAATTAACCCTGTTACCATGCTTCCTAAAGTTTGGTTATCATGCTTCATCTTTTCTACTTTTCTTTACATTCTTTTGTCAGTGTTTTTAAGAAGTAAAATATTCCAGTATCAGAAAAAAAAAATCTTATTGTGGAGTTTGTAGTTTATTCTCACCACAGTCTGCTAAATCAAAAGCGTTTGCATAGTTAGCAGCACGCATTGTGAACCCACTGCTTCCAAGGAGCCGAGCATGGCAGTTCAGCGTCAAGTAGAGTGTATATTTTTAATATGCCTTGTAGCTTATTTAAAAAAATCACATGTAGGAGTCTATATAACCCCATGTAAAGGTACATACAGATACAAGGCATCATTTCTAAGAGACTCTACATCTTAAAGACTGTTAGAGTAAGTCTCCCATATATTTACCCTTTGAAATTTGACAACTATATTTTAGAAGATATACTGGATGTGTATTACACTTTTACGGAGGAGAGAAAATCATGCTTTTTAATGAAGGAAATCGAAAAGGCAGAAAAACCCCAACACGCCCAAATGGATACAGTAGGTACTATTGTATAAAAGAGCTGTGGCTACAGAGGAAGGATCTTCATAATTTTGCTTTTAGAAGCAATGTACTTATTTTTGACCTAATACTCAAAACTGTGAGTCTGATCTTAGAGTGCTTCTAACCTAGTTACTGTTAGGTGTTGAGTGTCTTCATTATGGTTTATCTTCATAGCATGGAAAAGCCTTCGGGAAATGAAAGACATTTTTATTGTACTTCCATTCCCAACATTTTTTATTTGTTTATATTGGAGACAGTTTCTCTGCTTTTATCGAGGTCTTAGTCAATGAAAATATGTTTTGCTTCTGGAGCTCTATAGGGTGTGCACGGGTATTAGTCTCTGACTTATGGTGTTTGGAGCCTCTACAGCTATGGTGTAGGTACTCTGTTACCCTTGCCTTCTCCTAAGCCTCCCCTCTTAGGGAAGCTTTTATGTTTGCCTATTCCCTTGAGGTCAGGTTTGGCTTCCTAGCTGCCTTTGGACACATTGTCCTATCCGTTAAATGAGTAATTCTTGTCCAACTGTCCTTTGTTTATGCTCCTCTGTGGTTCACTCACATGATGGACCTGCTGGTCTCCTGACCAGCCAGCCCACAGAGATACCCTGTAGGCGGAAGGCAGGAGCTGAGTCAGGCGTCGTGCTCACAAAAGAGCATTCATATCCCTTTCATCCTTCTATCTTTCTAAAGAACATAATCCTATATTCTAGTGAGTTTCTTCTTAAATGGTCTCTCCTATATTTCTATTTGTTCACGATCTCATGCTGATAATAAAAAAATAACACTCCCCCATTTTAGGAGAAGTTCCAGGTGACTGAATATATATAATGGAGAAGACTAGGAGAGGGATGGTTTGGCCAGAACCGCCCCCCCGCCCCCACTAGTTATCTTTTGGCTTTTTTCTAAGCTTGTTTCCAATTTTTTTTTTTTTTATCAATATTTATTAAGAGACAGTGGCAAAAAAAAAAAAAAAAGAGAGACAGTGCCTACACTAGCACTGGTGATGTAAAACCACACTTGGCAAATCCGGACATAGTAAGCGTTTAGTAAAGTCTGTTGACTGAAAGAATGCTTAATGCCTTTATCCGCTTTTTGTACTCATAGCGTTGAGGAAATAATCCCTGATTGAAAACCATCAGGGACTTCGAGCTACGTGTGTAAAAATCTAGATTACACACTGGGCTTGCTGGGCCCTGCCGGCCTCTGCAGCCTTGTCTCCCACCCCTGCCATCTCATTGGAGTCCGCTGTAGTAGCTGCAGGGGCCTTGTTCCCTCGCTCTGAAACCTCAAGCTCTTTCCTGCCTCAGGTGCTGTTACTACTTACTGCGCTCTGAGCTGGCAGCTAAGTCTCACCCCCTCACCATACCCTTTGCTTACTTTTCCCCCCTGTCTTTCAAGTTCTGACCGAAACTTTCACCTCCTCAGAGAGGCCCACGCTGACCACCTATCTAAAACAAGCCCTCTTATTTCTGTATTCTTTTTCTCTCCTCTGTAATAACATTATGTATAATCTGTAATCATTTTGTTTGTTCGATTTCGTTTCTTTTTTCATTATGCTGCAAGTTTCAGAATGACAAGCGCCATGTTTGTCTTTTTTACCACCTTTATCCCCAGGACCTAACATGCTGCCTGGCAGATAGCTGCTACTGAGTAAATATGCCTGAATGAATGATTTCATACCTGTGGGTTTGAAAATGCAAACAAAATACGGCTGCAGTTGACTTTTCTCAACTGCTTACTTTTTTTCTGCTTTGGGCACTCCTACTTTCCTGTGGCTAGAGATATTACCTCTTCTACACAGAAACTGCTTAGAGACATTTAAGGGCCTGTGTTACTCAGTTTCATGGGATTAAACCAAAGAATTCCATACACTTTTACTCACTTATTTTTATGGGTTATATTAATCATACTGTGAAATCAGTCATCTATTATGTAAATTTTGATAACAGAAAATATAATTTTCGGAATTTCCCCTGTATAAAAGTGTTTCTAGGAAAAAAAAGATGTTTCTCCGTTCAGGAAACTTTATAGAATCTAGAATATACCTGTGATATTTTGTGAAAGTATTTTAAGGCTTTTTTAATTTTGACTGTGGCCACCCATGAACAGTGTGGCCTTTTAATTTATAGTGTGGAAATTATGGGATAAATGAGAGATTAGAATTTGGCCCAAAGATGTATTTTGCTTGGCCACTGCAATTATTTAAGCATTTTTAATTTTTAATGCTTTTAGATAGACAGACATTCTTTGTATTGGTCATAAGCACAACTAGTTGCCAGTGTTTTATACTAGTCTGCTTCTCACTTTCATGTTACTTAACTGATCTGTTTAGGTCTTTGTGTTTGTTGCCTCTCGCTTTGGAACTTGCAAATGATCATTAAAAAAAAAAAAGATACACACACACACACACACACACACACACACACAAAGAAAAAAAAAAAGAGGTTAGAGAGGGACAGAGCCAAAGCATAAGAGACTCTTAAAAACGGAGAACGAACTGAGGGTTGATGGGGGGTGGGAGGGAGGGCAGGGTGGGTAATGGGTATTGAGGAGGGCACCTTTTGGGATGAGCACTGGGTGTTGTATGGAAACCAATTTGACAGTAAATTTCATATTAAAAAAAAAAAACCCAAAAACCCAAAAATAAATAAATGTTTAAAAAAAAAAGATACACACACACACACACACACACACACATATGCATATTTAAATGTACATACACATAAAAACTTACTAGGAATATAAAATCATTTGTGTTTGGAAGAAATGTCATATACTGGAGGAGCCAGCAGTCCTGGATTCTAATCTCAGCTCTGCCATAAATAAATTTTTTGGTATAGGAAAAGTCACTTTTTAATCTTAGAGTCTTATTTTTTTCACTGGTAGCTGAAGGTTTTGTTTTTGTTTGTTGAATTCTGTGATGTCATGAAAAAGGAATTAAAATCAAGATCAAGATTCAACAGATTTTGAGACAAAAGACAATTTCGTGTTGTCATTTAGCTTTGTTATGAACCACTGCTTCATTTAATACAGGAATTAGTTCCTCATCTTATTTGTATATCTCCTTGAATTTTTAACTTTTATTTTTAGACTTTTGGGGAATAATTCTTTCCAGTAGTGCTTCTATCTTTGGAGTTGCTCTGAGGTGACTTATTATTAGTTTGGAACTTCTGTTCCAGCCTCAGCATTTTAGGATTTTTTGCCTTTTCGTGGTGCTGTCTTTACAGTGCATGGGCCACAGGACACATGCACTAAACACTGAAGGTGTTACTGTAGAGTCACTACGGGAGGACAGAGGGGAGGGGACTTAAATTCTCATTCAGCAAATTCTGAGGTAGATGTGAGAGAGTGTTAGAGATTTTGATAGCTGGAGATAGAATGGAAGAGTGCTGTAAGAGAAGGAAGTATCCAGGACAAAGATATTAATGCAGGGAAAACTGGAAAGTGCAGTCTCCAAAGTGCAAATGTCTTGGTTTATTTTGCAAAGTGCAAATCTCGTGGTTTAATATGGACATAGTCTGAGTTCGGAGGACTTGTGGGACATCAGTTTGGGATGATAAGGCAGATTTTATCCAATTCATGTACGTTTGTGAATTCAAGGTTCATAGTTTGGGGACCTTTGCTTTAGATTATGAGTATCTTTTGAAGACTCTATTCCTGGAACCCTGTTAATTGCACATGATAGAAACCCAATTCAAAATCCCTTAAACATAAAAGAACATGTACTGGGCTACCGTATAACTGAAGGTTATACAGAGTGGTTGACTCTAGACACAGCTGGATCCAGTGGTTCAGTGAGACCATTAGGTCTCTTGTTTTCTTGACTCTACTTGCTTCTGGTTTGACTGTATTCTGTAGCAGGCTTTCTCCATAGCTAAGTTTCCATCCTACCAGTTTAGTTACCCTATCTGAAAGAGAGTACCTCCCTCTTGGCAGTTCTAACAAAAGTCTCAGAGTGACTGAAATGACTTAAAAAAAAAAAAAAAAGCTGATGTGGTCTGTAAACTTGTTACTCTGGCAGAAGGCGCTTAATATTGTGATTGGCCAAAGTAGGGTCAACCCAATTCAAACCATATGAACTCAGTACCGGAGAGCAAAAGGGAAGTTACATTGCTGTTATTCGAAGAGGGAAAACAATGTTTTGTAAACGAAAAAAACATGGTGAGTACTACAGTGATACATGGGAGTAAGGTAAGGTAAACTGTGCAAAGGACAATTATTACAGTATGTAGTGTAGAGACCATGGGTGAGGGTAGAGATGGTCAATGGATTCTAAAGTCTAATGGAGAAATAGTGAGTTTCTGAAGAACCATGATAATAGGAATGGAAAGTAGTAAAGGAACTAGCAATATGAATGAAATTTGTGCTGAAATGGGTGAAGGGGATTAAGAAGTCAAAACTTCCAGTTGTGAAATAAGTAAGTCACAGGAATGAAAAGTACGGGATAGGGAATATAGTCAATAATATTGTAATACACTTATTGCGGTGAGCATCTCATAATGTATATAATCTTTGAATCACTATGTTGTATACCTGAAAATAATTTAATATTATCTGTCAACTATACTTCAATTAAAAATTTAAAAAATTAAATTGTTTTGTTTGCATTTCACTAATTATAAAATTTGTCTAGAATCTGAACTGAAATTTATCTCTGTCTTGTCCGTGAGAAAAGAAGTTGTGACACAAATTAATTTAGTCTAAGAGATCACAGTTAAACTACTTTAGTGCTTATAATTATTTTTAAAAAAGCTCTGTGAATTGTAAGTCATTCATATTAGCCCACTAAATTGGATCAGTGGGTTTATTTTGGCGCATTTTAAGTTACTCCATGTACTTAAATATGGCAAAACTTCCTTTTCTTAAAAAAATTAATGTAACATTGCCTCTTTTCTTTATTTAAATAAAATGCTATGTATATGTAATGCTATGTTACATATACATGTACATGTATGTGTGTGTATATATCACACACAAATAATCAATAAGTGATGGATTACTTAGTATAAACTTCTCAAACTTATCTCCCCTCTTTACCACCCCCCAGCCCCAAAACAGGTATTAAGTGCTTTTGTAGCATTCTTTCAATTTGTTAGATCTCGGAGTGAAAATGAATGAGTAAATTGTGTTGCTCCCCTACTTAGTATCCAGTTCCGAAAAGCCAGTCTCTTTCTCAGTGGTCTGAACTGATGATGCATGCATTTGAAGATTATATACTATATGCCAGACACAAATAATAAAAATGTGAATAAGGCACTATGCTTTGAATTAAATTTCTTCTCTTGGACATAGTTGTTTGTTTCTTTCCTTCTTTCAGGTTTTTGTTTTATTTATTTATCTTTTGGTATTATTTAGACAATGTTCACTTAAATTAGCTTTTCTAAAGCAGTCATATACTACGTTTCTAGGGAAATCCCCCACACTTAGTAATCTGTCTTTCAGTATTGGAGTAGATCTGAAGTATAGGGGATTTTTAGCCCATAGTTTCTCTGTGTATCCAGTTTTGATACAGATATTTATTTGTAATACAAACTATTTTGGTGGGTTCCAAGATTTTCAGAAAATGAAAGTGTCTAAGAATGGGAACTAGGTTTTGTCACTCTTTTTTTCTCCATCATAAGCTTAAATACAATGAAAAACATTTCATGAAATCTGATTATATTAAAGGCCTATCTTATTTATGTATGTGTTTAGCATTTTTAATGTAGAGGTTTTCATTCAGATGTAGTGATTCTTAGCTTTCATTTTGTAGCATTGCTGAGTGTCTTCAGTTTTCTCAAAGGAAATTTTTAACTTTTAAAACAGAAAAATATCATCTCACTTTTATTGAGAAGAATGTTTTTCTATGCATACCATTTTATAAAACGATAGTTGCCAAGAAACCAAGCAATAGCTTCGTGCCATTGCTACAAAGGTTTAGGAATCCTTGACACTTGCAATTGGTAGAAATGAAGAGATTGTAATTCAGTAGTTCATAAAGAGTGATTATAGAGCTATATAATCATTTTAACAACAGTATTCTTATTTTTTCCAGGTGTCCAAAGATATTTAATTATACTCATATTTTATTTGCATTATTTTTTGAAAAATGTAAGAAAAGTAGGAGAAGCAGAGGTTAAGAACTAAGGGTCCTGTTTGCTCTGAAATTTGAGTAATGTTTATTATGTAAGTGGTGTTTATGTAAGTAATTATTTTCTTTGTCTGATTTTGATATTTAGAACTAGGGGAAGTAAAAGGAAACACATACATAGACATACACACAAGAAGTAGAAACAGTGGCAATTTTACAGTAGAACTACCTGAAAGACATTAGAGCTTCAGGAACATGATCTTAATTTTTGTCTTTTTTCAATCACTTTTATTTCAGATAAAATGCTGGCAGATGGAAGTGATCCACTTGAGCAGTGTTGAGTTTTCTTTATTTTTTTTTCCATGGAAAAAAGCTTCCAGAAAACTTTTGTGTTTTTTTTAATATGTTCAGCATGCATATGTTTTACATGTATTAACCAGTATTAAAAATGCAGTTCCTAATTAGATGTCTGAATCTGAAAGAAGGCTGTGGTGAAAACCAGCCTTTTAGAGTTACTGAAAAAGAAAGTTTTGATGAATAGGGTTTTCATTTTTGCTATTGCATCCTTCAGCCATCTCTGGCCCCAGAAACCAAGGAAATTACATTATCTATATATCTCAGCTATTACGTTTTAGAATTTTACTGGATGTCATTTTTGATGATAAACCTTTAAGTTATTGATTGTATCAAAATGTGGAGAATTCAGGACATTTATATTCTATTATGACCTGTTTTGTATTATAGCAGAGAAGTTAATACTTCTGTTACTTAAGGATTGAAGATTTAGGTGGACATAAGTCGTTATAAACTCGACATGTCGTAGATGTTAGGAAAAACCTAGGAAATCTCTAAAGTAATATATTGTATTCTTTTTTTTTTTTTTTTTTTTTTACATTTTAAAATGTAAGAGATGAGGGGAAATCCCTTCTCTCCAAGTTTATCTACATGAGTCACCTGATGTCTTCTAATAGAGTATAGTGAAATGGTGCCATTTGAATCAGTATTTCCATGTTTTCAATTTAGAATGAGTTTGTATTCATCAACATTCATCTACATTTCTGTTTTACTTTTCAATTTGTGAAACAGTATTTTTTCAGCTGATAAGCACATCCAACCAAGAAAGACTTCTAGTTTTCATTGACATGGAGTGTCAATTGTTCTCTTACTTATTTTATCTTATTGACTAATGTGGTGTTTGCAACTTCAAACCACAGATTAGGCACATAGATATTGACTAATCCTGACACAAATATTAGCCCACACGATGTGAATTCCTTCAGTGTTTGGGCATTCCTAGGAACATATGATGGGTTTTGATTTTCTCATCTGTACCTATTAGACATAGTGTTACACAGTAGCTCTGACACAGAGGGAAAGAGAACTGGTCTAGAAGTAAGGGGAATCAAGTTCAAGACCCAGATCAGCCACTCACGTTTATAAGGGCAAATCACTCTTTTTTTTTTTTTAAATGTTTATTTATTTTTGAGAGAGACAGGATGCGAGTGGGTTAGGGGCAGAGAGAGAGGGAGACACAGAATCTGAAGTAGGCTCCAGGCTCTGAGCTGTCATCACAGAGCCCGACGCGGGGCATGAACCCCCATGAGCTGTGAGATCATGATGAGCCGAAGTTGGACGTTCAACCGACTGAACCACCCAGGCACCCCAAGGGCAAATCACTCTTATTCTGTACATTCACCTGCAAAGTGGTAAACACACAAAAAATAATATTCTTCCTATTTATCTTCAAGATTTGTTATGAGGATCATATGAGATAATGTTCCAAGAATATTACGTAAACTGAAGAGTAAGATATTATTGTGAAGTTTGAACAGTTTTAGGTAGAATTTGTACTGTTCTTCTGTGTGCCTGATTTTTTCTTTGAGTTTTTTTTTTTTTCAGTTAATCTCTAGCCTTTAGTTTATCTATTTTAAAATGTGAGTAAGAGAGATGACACAGAATTAATTCTTTAATAAAAACGTAATGTTTAAAGAGTATCTGGCCCAAAACCTCAATATGCTGCTACATTTGTTCTTCCATCAGATTGTTTATAGAGATAGAATGGGAAGAAATGGTAGAGGAGATATTTTTTGTGGAGTTTTGGTCTCTAGTTTATTGTGGTTCTGGTATCAATTTTGAATTGTAGCTAAATAGCAATGACCAATTACATATTATAGTGGGTAGTGATGATGAATTAAAATAGTGGTCAGATTTATATTTTTGTAAGTAGAAATGTGAGTTAATAATTCACTGTTTATTCATTTTCTTCAACTAACATTGATGTAACTGCTTTTATTTTATAAGGTATTTTGTTAGGTACTTGATTTGAAAGTGTGTTGAAAGAATGCTCGTTTATGAAAAAGATAAAAATGAAAGGTGGTTCAATTGCACCTTGTCTAGTAATGACTGAGGTGTTCTTCCAGTGAAAACAGGGTATACAGTTGTCTCATGGATCTGGAGACTTGACCATACCTGGTGGCTTTCTGTGAAATGGGCAATTCTCATCCCGGTGATAAAATGATGGTGGCTTTCTAACACAATGTAGTTATTTCACATACATGGCATCATCTTTTGTTTAAACCCCAAGAAAAGGATTATGTAAATATCTGAACATGCAGAAGTTTTACATTAATTTAATAAAAAATAACAGTTGAACATCATAACTGTCAAAACATTAGATAAATGGAAATAAATGTTCTGATATATTTTCTTGAAGTTGATACAAATTTTAGCAAACATAATAAAATCTTCCTTTCTTGTTCACAGTAGAAATGACCATTTCAGGTCAGCTGTGTCACTGGCTACCATAATTAGCACAAGTCATTTAGCTTGAAAATATCTTTAAAACTTAAACATGTTGAAAGCTTTGTATTAACAGATAAAATTTTTTTAAGACCTTAGGCATATTAGTTTTGCATTTTCTTTCCTGCAGAAATAGGCTTTCCTTCTTATTTCTTTCAAAAATTTCTGAAACATTTTACCCTTGCTATTTGGGTTTACAAGTATAATGTGCTGAAAGAGAATTGGAGATGTTTGCCTGTTGCAGACAATGATATCTAAGCCACTCATTCAACTTCCTTGTTTTAGGCATTTTAAAAAAATTACTGCTTCTACCTGGTAAAGGAGTTAAACTAAGATAAACACTCCCAACTACTCACAATGTTGCTTTTCAGTTCCCTCCTTCCAGATCATTCTAATTTCTTTGGATCCATCCATTTCTTTTCAGTTCAGCTCATCCGTTGCTTTTCAGTTCCCTCCTTCCAGATCGTTCTAATTTCTTTGGATCCATCCATTTCTTTGACCCTTCACTTCCAGTATTTTACCAGACCAGCTCACTAAGTAACAAACAATTCTGAATAGCTGAATTAATAATTAATTAATTAATATAGCTGAATTAATAATATTTTAGTTTTTGTCACTGCTAAGCAGTATTACCCATTCCGTTATACTTGGACAGGGTTAGTAATGGTGTGGAAGTGGCCAGTCTGTGAATGGATGAGTGGGGAAAGAGAAACACTTGTAAAGTAACAGATAATTAACTCATGGGTTTTTGAACAAGCGAAATTCAAAAGCAAATATCGAAAGTATATTTTAGGGTTACTTTGGTGTCTTATGATATTGCCCTTTCCTTGAAGTTTTAGAAACAAATATCATCATAAATTTGCCCAGGAAATATTTTATTATTATTTCTAAGTTCCCTGAGGGCAGAGGCTTTGTCTTTTTCACAACTGTTCCCAAGGTCTAATTCTTAGTGTTCAGTGAATATTTGTTGGATGAGCGAGTAAATAATGATGATACTAAGGAAAGTCAATAAAATTTCAAAGACCTGTACTTTTTGCTATGTGCAATATTTCTTCAGTTGTATTTATTTACAGATAAGAGATACATAAGAACAAGGCTAGCTGATTTTACTATTTAGCAGTGGATTTACATGTTTTACAAGGTTATATGCTCCCTATATTCTTTCTCTTCTTTCTTTCATGTTATATCCATTGCAGTTCCCTGCTTATAGTAGCTGCTCAAGGTTTGCATGAACATTATGCTTTACTTTAAAGAAATTCTTATCTCTTGTTATATAATTACCTGTGCAGTACAGTAAATAAAGTAGCTATTTTCATGGTTTTCACTTTTCTTTTTTTGGTTTATTTTTTCCAAGTAGCAAAAGATCTAGGTGTAATGAGTTTAAAGCACATCAGGTAGCATCTGAAGTGATAAACAGGAACTATAAGATGGAAATACTAAGATTTTGCCTTTTCTATGACACAGTGGCAATATGCACAAAAGGTTACCCGTTATTAGTTCATTGGCAGAAAAATTTAGGGAATACAAATGCAGTGAGGAAAAACTGGTTGCATGAGACATGGACTTCCTATAAGGTATTACAACCCAGGACTCTTTTGAAAGTGTACAGATTATGATGAGAGAACAGTAGAGGAACAATAATAACTTATGATTCCCGGAGGTTTACCTTTTAACTTGGCAGTGGTACCGATTTACATGGTCTACTTCGTAGAAATAGTATCTCACTGTTTTTTCAGGGAGTATTGCTTGACTTTTGTAGCCCTTTCAAGCATTTTCAACCATGTAATGGTAGGATACCTTCCTAATTCATGCCTTGTATTTCAGTTAATTACCATACTCCTTCACATCACTAAAAACTTTATTTTTAGCATGTCTACTTCTTGGAAATGTCATCAATTTGACCATCTTCTTGTCCCTTCCTCTCTATTAAGTATCTTTCCATCTCAAAGAAAGCCCTTGCATTTTAATTCAATATACAGTAAAACCTTGGATTGCGAGTAACTTGTTCTGCGAGCATTACCCAAGACGAGCAAACATTTCTAATAAACTTTAACTTGATAAACGAGTGATGTCTTGCAATAGGAGTAGTACGTGATGCCAAATGTCACGTGATCACAACTGAGCCAGTGGTTCTCTCTCTCTTTCACTGTGGGATTGTGTGTCTCATGCTCAGATGCTCGTTCTCAGGCCACGGTGTTTGGCAGAAATCAGTGATGTTTCAGAATGTTGGAAGGTGTCCACAGCTGGGCCTGGATTCTCTGTCTACCTTTCTGTCTCCTCCTCCCCTGCTCATGTTCTGTGTCTCTCTTAAAAATAAATAAACATTAAAAAAGCCCAAAAATTTAAAAGAAGGAAATCATCAAGAAGTATGAATGGGATATGCCAGTGGCTGAAAGATTGCAAGATTTTATAAGAAGTCTGCGCCTGTATCTTGTCTGCATAGGAGAAGGAGAAAAAGGCAGAGGCATCCCTCTCTTCAACTGAGATTAGGGAGATGTTTAAAATGTGGGAAATAGTGCAAAATTTTGTAGACAAGCACCACCTGAATAAGGCTTAAGCAGGGTGAGTGATGAATCTTTTAGTGATGTTTAGTGACAACACAATGTCACATTTCCATGAAATCCTCAAAAGGAGGCAAAAGCAAGTGTCATTGGATAGGTTCCTTGTTAAAGTTGCATGGAAAGAAAAAGATTCCATTGAGGCAATCAATAGGTTAGCAGTGATTCCGTTAGCGATAGTGAAAGTCGTTCTATACAATAACCCTTCTCTCTTGTCTCTCTCACACCAGCCATGAAGGTTTTCAAAGATAAGTGCAGGTTAGTTTGTTTATATTTCTTTATATTTTGTATTTCTTTATTATTCTGTATTATAGTATAGTAATCATGTTTGTATGAATATTGTTGGGTGATGCAGTGAATCATCTGAGTTTCCATTATTTCTTATGGGGAAATTTGCTTTGATATACAAATGCTTTGGATTACAAGCATGTTTCCAGAGCGAATTATGCTGGCAAACCAAGGTTTTATTGTACTATAGTTCTGTGTTTCCTGCCTTTTATAATCATCTATTTACCACTTAACTGGAATAAATTAGGAATGTTATCAGTCAATGCTAAGTTTAATATCTGTTGTTTTTTTCCCCTTACTTCTTTCAACTCTTTCTTGCTTCGATCCCTTTAATACTCTTTTTTTTTTTTTTTTAAAAGTAGTGTTTTGGCATTACTTATGGCCTTGACTTGAAGGGCAGAAAGCTTCTTGACCTCTTGTTGGGTCTCTCCAGCTAGTTATTATTTTGTTTCTAGCTGTCATTTCTCCTTGCCACTACTTTTAAAATAACAGCACTGTTCTAGGTCTTGTCATAAACCATTTTATCTGGATCTTCTCTTAAAACTTTTAAAAAATATATAAATGCATTACAGTAATCACCAGGTTTGGAGCATTTTGTCTGCAGCAACCCAATAAAAACACTTTAAAATGTTTGATCTCACTTAAAACTTAAAACAACCCGATGATCTGAACTATTATTATCACCACTTAATAGACAAGGAAACTCAGGCCAAAGGGGTTAATTATTTGCCAAACATTGTATAGCAACTAAGTGGTAGAATTTGGATCCAATGTAGTCCTCCATGACTCAGTGGCCCAAGCCCATCACTGCTACTCACCCTCTCTGACATCTCTTGTGCTGGTAGCCTTTGCTGCCTTTCTCTGGTAAGAACCATCACCTATCAGTATACACTCAGGTTATTAGTTGTATGTACTGAACCATGAATTCATCTTTTCTGTAGAGGATGCACTTTCCACATAGGGCAAGATACCATGGAACGCCTTCTCTTCCAATTTAACTTTCCCTCGTGAATTTCTTCTCATCTGTTTCTGGTACCTTGGGCACAGTGTTCTACCTCACTGCCCTGTTGTCACTGCATCCCCATCCTGAACTAGACACCCAGTCGTAGCGCTTTCTCTGATATGGTGCTGCTGAAGAAGACACTTTTAAGCAGCCATGGGTGTATCTGACCTGGTCCTCATGGCTGTAGCTGACTGAGGATGAGATGGCTTGTTACCCAGAAATAGCCACATCACAGGTAGGCAGGTAAAGTGTGACATGTCCTTCTGAGAAAAGAATCATTTAAGCCAGTTGGATTCTTTTCTTGGGAATTTGAATGAAGAAATATAGATAAACTGGGGCAGTCAATGGCAGGATTTGTAGGCTAAGGCTCCTGAGGCAGGACCTAGAGAGTCCATAATAGGTCATATGCCAACTGAAGTTATAAGAGAGCAGAAACTATCAGTAAGCAGAAGTACAGTAGGGAAAAGGAAACAGGTGCACAGAGAGAGGAGATGCCATGAGAAAGATAGCTTGTATCCTGTGTGAAGGAGGTTTACAGAGAACAGCTGGTCCCCAGACCTCCTCTAGACAGCTTTCTGGTTCTTGTCTCAGCTTTTATGGGAAACTTCATTTTATTTGAGATAACTTCTGCCCCTGTTTCTTGGTCTTCAAAAAGCCTGGGCTAGTTCTTCTTAAAGCATCAGTGATTATTAGTACTTATTGAATTATTTTAGCTAAGATAAAGTCCCTAGAATGATACTTTTTAGATATGATTCTATTCACTTATGTTTGGTCTCTTATAAAAGGTACCTTTTGATTTCCTTTGCTTCAGTCACCCCCAACAATTTTCATGAGTAATAGTATCTTGGTATCACCTTGATTCAGTTGTCAAAAGATTTCAGTCGCTGCTAGTTATTTTTCCAACAAATAAATTCTTACACATATGGTTAAAGAATGACCACCTGCTCCTTACCTTGGGATGGTCCTATCCATCTTAAGTATAGTCTCTATTTTGTTTAAGATAACTTGCTTACCATAGGCACACTGGGTTTCCTATGTTTGATGGGGAATAATGGCCACATTACAGAAAAAAATAACGTTTATTTTATTTATTTTGAGAGAGAGAGAGAGAGTGTGTGTGCGAATGGGGAGAGGCAGAGAGAGAGAGAGAGAGAGAGAGAGAGAGAGAGAGAGAGAGAATCCCAAGCAGACTTTGTGCTGTCCACAAAGAGTCTGATGTGGGGCTCGATCTCATGAACGATGACATCATGACCTGAGCTGAAATCAAGAATTGGCTGCTTAACTAACTGAGCCACCCAGGAGCCCCCAGAAAAATTTAAACCTATACAAAATAAAGGAAATAGATGATAACTTTTTTTTAACCCTGTAACAGTTATGCATACATGCCCAATCTTATTCTATTTAAACTCCGTCTAACTTATTATGATGAGCACTGGGTGTTGTATGTAAGTAATGAATCACTGACTTCTACTCCTAAAGCCAATATTGCACCATGTGTTAACTAACTAGAATTTAAATACAAGTTTGGAAAACAAAACAACAAACAAACCTCTGCCTAGCTGCTTTACAGTGCAGATTATTTTGAAGCAAATTGCATACATTTCATTTGTAGCTCTACATATTTCACTGGGTATCTCTAAAAGATGACCTTTCTTAAAAAAACATAACTGAAATACTATTATTACCCTGTTAAAAATCCTAAGTAATTCCTTTATGTCGTTAAATGTTTCTGACCTTAAAATACTACATTTACCGTAGCTAGGACCATATTATGTAATAAGGAAAAGAGAGGACAATCCCCTGGAGTCCAGAGCATGCTCGTAATGCTGTGCATGAAGGGTTGCCCAACACAAACTGCCTTTTGTCCGCAGAGCTGAAGTATGATGCTTCTTATTTGAGCAGTGTTGATTTAGTGGCTCATTTAGTATCTTTGATGCTTTGTATTCACTTAGTTTTTACCTATAACATACAGGTTTCGTTGCATTATAAAAATGGTGCTCTCTGGAGTTGTACAGAAGAAAGCCTATGCTGCCGTGCATGGGCCCTGGGCAACAACATTTGTATTTAAGTATAGTATGCAACCAGGGTTGAGAATGGAGGTCTAAAGTATACTCTCTGGGCTTAGTACAAATAATAGCATTATCTATTACATTTTATCTTCACCAGTTCAAGATTATAATTATAAATATAACTCAGTAATTCTATTAGCTTTGTTTCACTTGCTGGGTATTTCCTTTCTTTTTGTTTTGTTACTTTTAAGAGATAATCGTAGTAGTATGAAACATTCTGTCCACATAAAAGCTTATTGAAGAAGTTAAATATTCTAGCTAATTAAAGAAAACACTAATTGGACAGATTGCTGTTTTATATTATTAATTTTAATTATTTTTTAATCAGAATGCACGTTTTTTAAGGAACGCTGCTGTTTTATACTTTTTTTCATGAATTGAGTGACTTAAATATTCAGATTATTATTACTATTTTTGAATAGTTGGTTTTGCTTGGTCTGTGGATGGGACAGAAACAAGATGTAAAAATTTCTTGCAAAGTTTATAACTCCTGGTCCCAATCCACACTTTATCTATCCCTAAATCATCTATCTATCTATCTATCTATCTATCATCTATCTGTCTATCTATCTGTATATGTGTACATATATGTAAAGTTATTCCATTTACCATTTGCCGAAGTATTCAGCATAATGTCATTAGTTTTCTTTGCACTCTTGCATGGTATATTAGTATGTCAAATCTTACTTGCTAGGAAAGGAAACTGATGTTCGGAAGCCAAATGGTTTGTCTGTTTTCAAAAAGCAAATTAGTGGTAGAGTTGGTTAAAATAGTAGCCTATAGTGTATCTCATTTGAAGGCATTACTTTACAGTGTCGTGAAAGCTTGCACTATAACAATATTAGGTGTTACCAGTATTTTGGTTTTACTAAAACAACATATTCCTAGGAATTCTTTTGATAACTGTGTAATTTGCCTGGCTATCTCTTATTACACCAGTGTGACCATCTGTATTAGTTTCCCGAGGCCTCTGCAACAACGTAATTTATTCTCACACAATTCTGGATGCTAGAAGTCTAAAATCAAGTGTTGGTAAGATGATGCTTCCTCCAGAGGCTCTGGGGAAGAATCCTTCCTTGACTCTGCCTAGCTTCTGGTAGCTTTCTGCAGTCCTTGGCATTTCTTGGAGCATTGCTGCATCACTCCAATCTCTGACTCTGTTGGCACATGACCTTCTTCTCTGTGTGTATCTCTTTGTATCCCTTCCTCTTTTTATAAGGACAGAAGTCACTGGATATGGAGCCCACACTAATCTCGCATGACCTCATCGTAACTTGGTTTCATTGGCAGAGACCATCCAAATAAGGTCGTATTTACAAGTGCCAAGGGTTAAGACCTGAATGTATCTTTTTCGGGGACAGAATTCAATCCACTACACTATCATCCTTGAATTCAAAGTGTTATTTGGTGCCTATTGCTTGCTAGGCTTTCAGTAAGTTTTTGTTAAAGGACTGCCTGGTACCATCATATACATTCAGTAAGCCATAATATAGTCATTACTTCTAGAACTAGAAGAAGCAGTAAAAAATCATATAGCCCGTGCTTTCCATGTGAAAGATTATGTGTCATCTTTAGTTCATTGGTAAAACAACAAAAAAGTTTGAGTGATTGGACTATAATCACATAGATACTGTCCACTGGATGGTATGAACAAAATTTTTATTATTTAAGTGCTATCGTAGAGTCTTTGTGATAAATCTTTTTTTCTTACTAATTAGTGTTTTTAGATATTAATACCTGACATTGAGATGATATGACAGATATTAACATAGTTAGGACTTCAGAGCTCGTCTAATCAAGCTGTTATTTTACAGCTGAGAAAGCAGAGGTCTGAAAAGGTTAAGTGAGTTGTCGAAAACCAGGGGTAGGTGATGACATTTCTGGGTGGGTCCTGAGTGTTTAGTATTGAATTCTATAATTTGAATCTAATGAAGCAAATTTGATAGCACCTAGAACACACTGATAAAAATCAATAACATGCTTCAAAATAAATACTGAAAGAATGTGAAATAATTTAAAGGCAAAGGTAAGGGATTTTTTTTTTTTTTAATCTTTTATTTTTGAGACAGAGAGACACAGAGCATGAGCAGGGGAGGGGCAGAGAGAGAGGGAAACACAGAATCTGAAGCGGGCTTCAGGCTCTGAGCTGTCAGCACAGAGCCTGACGTAGGGCTTGAACTCACAGTGAGATCATGACTTGAGCCAACCAACTAAGCCACCCAGGTGCCCCGAGATAAGAGGTGATTTAATTAATCAGCAATATTGTTCTCTTGCCACTGAAGGCAAATGGAGAAAAACGGGCTCAAACACCACGAAAAGCAGATTGGGTTCGTTTTCCATCTGGACAGTCTGACAGTGGGATTGTTGAGAATTGTCATGGGGAATTTGACGAGGAATGAACTCAAAACAAAACGAAAACAAAACCCACACAAATTCACTTACTAGTTTGGTCTTACCTGGAAATTTCATTTTTTTTTTTTTTCAGAGCCACTCGTTTGCTCAGTCCACATCAGTACTTTTCCTCTGAGAATGTAACTTTAAGTGTATTTTACAAGGTGAGATTTCCAACCACTGCAGTCACAATCTTTGAAATTCCTTGAATCTGTAGCTCCTCAGTGCCTGGTTTCTATATCTGTTTCCCATAAAACAGGACATGATGGAAACGGTAGCTTACAAATCTTCGACCTTCAGATTACAGCGTAATATTCATACATCAGACTTCCTCTGGATGGATCAAAGTTTTGTGTCTCCAGTAGGATCCTTGATGCCTTCCAAGATTGAGAGAAAAGGACTAGTTTAGTATTCCTACCTACTGTATTGATCCATCCTCTTCTGGGTTCTGGCATGGCTTTAGCTAGTTGATGGATTTTCTAGCTGTGAATGACTGTCATGTCTCATTTGAGTACTTCCTGTTGAGTACGTTCAGTGCCTGACTTCTCTTCACTTACTGGTTGCTCTGACAAAATCAGATTGCCTGCGTGCCACTTGCATATAACTGTATGCTCTTTTCTACAGACTGCCTTTCTTATGTCTGTAGCCTTCCCTTTTGATAAAGGCAGTTATAAACAGTTATAAGTTTCTATTTTGTGTTAGTTTAAAAATGTAATCTAACCTCTTCTTCCATAGGCTTTTACAAGCTATCTAAAAACAAAACAAAACAAAATAATTAAGCCTTGCTTGTCAGTGGCTGTACATACAAGTGGCTCTCGCTGTCTTGGAAAGGACGACAGTCGGGAACCAGAAAGTCCTTAAACCTTCCTCATGCATTCAATGAGAGTTTCTTAACACCAACGAATGTTTACAATTTTAAGGCAGTGGCTCTGGGGACTTCAAAGGCAATTATGGTTATTAGCCCTCTTTTCAGTTGTCAAACAGGGTAGCCACTGCCTGTGTCAAGGATTAAGAAAGAAGTGGACACAATAGATGAAGATGGGCCAGTTCAAAATACCAAGCATCCAAGCTTTCTAGCTGCTGTGTTGGATGGAAAAGTTAGAGAAATTCTATATTACTTACTTCTACTTTGTTAGGGTGTTAGCATTGGATTTCTTTTTAAAAAGATAACTATCAAGAGTTATACAGACCCCCAGTGGATAATTATGAAACATATCAATCAATACAGATCCATGTATAGCCTAATGTATTTACCTTCAGTGTTATTTATTAGCCCTAAGAGTTTGGAGAAATAGCTTAACTTTTCAGAGCCTCAATTTTCTTGCCTCTATAAGTGGGACCAATAAAACCTATCTTGCAGAATAGTGTGCAAATGAAATTAAATCAAATGAAATAATGTATGTCAGGGCCCTAACGTGGTACCTGGCATGATGTAAGTGACACACAAAAAGTACAGTGTTTCTTTACATTTGGATAGCACTGTACAGTTTTCTCACATACTGTATTATCCCATTTTATACTTTCTCACATACTGTGCCACCCCCTTTCAAATGAAACTATGAAGCAGTCAGAAAAGATGGTGATATCACCTCCTGTATGTATGAGAAAGCTGTGTTAGAGAATGATTAGTCCACATGGTTATGTATGTGTAGGTCTTCTGATTCCTAGGCAGAAGCCTTAGCCTTTTCCCTACTTTATTTAAACTTCTAAGTTGCTCCTTCATTCATTTAAGGTTCTAGCTATAGGTATGAAGGGTTAAGAGGCCAGGGCTTTAGTGGATTTCCTGCTGCCTTTTAAGTCTGTATGCCAGTGAAATAACAGATATCTGTTATGCAGGGCTTTGGGAAATAATTTAAGATGCTAAACAACCATATAAAATTGAATGTTTTGAGTTATAACATTTATTCTCTTAACAGTCACATTTTCTTTACTTGTTTGTAAGTTAGAAACATCTAAAAAATAATTAGTTCCAGGCACACCTGGGTGGCTCTGTCGGTTGAACATCCGACTTCGGCTCAGGTAATGATCTCGCGGTTTGTGGGTTCAAGCCCTGTGTCAGGCTCTGTGGCTGACAGCTCAGACCTTGGAGCCTGCTTCTGATTCTGTGCCTCTCTCTCTCTGCCCCTCCTCTGCTCACGCTCTGTCTCTCTCCCTCTCAAAAATAAGTAAACATTAAAAAAATTAAAAAAAAAAAACAAAACAAAATCCTTCTTACTAACAAATTCTGAATTGCTACTAAGGCGCTTTTGTTGAAGAATTCCTGAGAATTAGAGTTACCTATTTTTTGTTGGAGAAACTAATTTTATTAATATGTGGTAATTAAACCAACACTTTAGGAATTATGAGCAAATAGTGTAGGGCATTGCTGGATTATCTTTTTTTCTTTAAGTTCACTGAAAGAAAACATTCCCAGTAATTGTTAACACTTGTAGAAAATCCTGTGAAAAAGTGATGGAAAGTACTCGGCCCTTGTACCATACCTAGGAATTAAAAAAGCAAGATTGGTCCACATTATGCAGTATGGTGCATGTTCGCTCTAAGTCCACATACTTCCTTCAATGCACAGAACTGGGGCAGGTGTTATTAATAAAAAATAATAATAAAAACCCCTTCTATTTTAAATAAGGATGCTATTCTGCCAGCTTTGAAGCTCACACATACTCTCTAACTTAGCCCAGCTTTCGCTCATCTGGTCTTTAAATGGCTCCTTTCATGTGGTCAGCCCACGAGCCATGCGTACTGCCGCTCAATCACGCCACTGTACGTCGCCATCATGAGGGTGGTTTGCATGATTTGCATTTCCTGTACTGTTTGAGCTTCAATGAGCTCTAAGCGCCACGTATGAAGAAACCACTGCCAAATAATGCAATGATTTGATGATTTTAGTCAAACCAGATGAGTTTGTGCTGCAGTCAGGCTACCAGGTCAGGGGTAGGGGTTGGGGTGGGGGTGGGGATGGGGAGATGTTGCCAGGATATCCTATAAAAAAAGCATTCTTTGCAATGTCCATACATGCAAGATGTGAATTTCTTAACAGGTCTGGTTATGTAACAGAAGAAGGCTACTTCGGGGAAGATGGCACTGAAGGGCTTTGATGAATAACCATATATATGTTACTCTTAGAAGATTCAGTCTTCTAGATTTTAGTTACATCATGCTGCCAGTGTAATTATTTATTGTGACAATAATAGGTTTTGATGGCATTAATTTTCTAACCATACAGAGTTAAATTTAGTCAAAATTAAATTAAATACATTGATTACGTGCCCCTTTTCCTATAAAAGAAAGCTTGTATTTTATTAAAAAGTGGTTGATAAAAGCTGTCGGACAACTCCTACAGGATTGGCATAGTAGTGGGCCAATGAATAGTTACTAAAGTGGGGAAGAAAAAAAATATGTACCAGATACTAGTCTTCATGAAAAACATAGACAGATGGGGAGACAGACCTATATGATGCCACAAATAGATGAATATCTTGTAAGGATTTCAAACAAATGTTGAAAGATCCAGTGAAATTTTAAAAGTTGGTTTAAAAGTATATCTTGTGCTTATAAATAGTGTATTTATTTCTGCTCACCTGAAGCCCAACCTGTAAATTGTTCATGAAATATTTTATCAATATTAAGCAAAAAGCATGTAGACTGAATCTATATATAACCATAGAGGTATTAAAATGAATCTCATTAATAACATTGACTTTAATTTTTCTTAGACTTCTTACACTCAGATACGGTGTTATATGCCTATAAGAAAAACTTCAGCAGAAATCCTGTTAACCGGTAATTGATAATAGCCTCAAAGATTTCCTATTCTTGTTACAGATAATTGAAGAATATTTATTCTTTTTTCCCATATAATGTATACTTTGTGAAAATGTACCTGATAACATGCTGCGGGTGCTTCTCAGTAGTTTTTAGTTTAGTGCCAGTTCACTTGATTACATCCTACCAGCTAATCAAGTGTCTTTCGTGCATGCCCTACAGCAGTTTTAAGATATTCTAAAGAGGAACCTTCAAAGCCACAGGTACTTACTGAGGAAATTATTGTATAATTATTTCTATTATGAAAAAGTATGCAACTTATGTGGAGGAGAAACTAATATATTATTCTGTCTACACTAAAGTGGTTTTGCATGTTGCGTGTATCAGGCAGCCATTTAAGCCTGAGAACGGTTTTCATGTGATGAGGACTGGAGTGTTCAAGGCCAGCCTTCACTTCCTTTTTAATTATCTCTTATACTTTCTTTGCTAATTTCTACTTTTAACACTGATCTTACTTTGATATATGAATTAATCCCGATCTAATGCACGGTTTGGCACTATTGGATTGTTACTAGAATATCTGCCATGGGAAATCTTGACCCAGGGAGCACTTTTTTCAAAGTGTCTGAATTTAAAAGAGGAAAAATTTGTCCTCCTGAACTCTTTCAAGTATTCAATGCAGTGTGCTCACTGATGATATTGGAATGCTGCATTTTAGGTACTATCGTAGCTGTTACATAGATTATTAAAATTATTATTGCTTATTAGGTAAATTAGCTTCAAGAACATTAAGCTTATTAATGGAGATTTTAGCTTTATGTAAATACATTTGAATAATGAATAATATTGTACCAACTTCTCTTTGAACATTCTTCTTGGTTACTTAGTTTCTAAGAAACTATTTTTTTGAAAATAAAAATAAATTGTATTTTTAGATGCTTAATCCCATGGGGGAAAGGAACACATTTTGCATTAGTTGTCTTTAATTTATTAAACAATTCTGCAACGCGCTCTGTGCATAGATCATGAAAACCACTGGCACACATTTTTCCTGACCTCACAACATAAGCTGCACTCTTGTGGCAATCCCAGCAAATGTGTTTATAAAGATTCCAGAAAGAATAGTCTTGTGACTAAATAAGAAACAGAAGCTCAAGCTAAGAGCCAAACAGATACCTATCGGTTTCCTTGAGTTTAATCTGATTAAAAACATGGCCCTCAAAAACATTAAATACAGTGTCATGTCAGAGAGGCAGCATATGATAAATATAGTTCATGACAGGAAATCGTTATTAAATCAGCATTACTAGTGAATCTGTTATGGAAATTTCCCTGTAATTTAGTTACGTTTCCCCCGTTTTTCACCTTCAGTGCATCACTATACTTTCCTGCTTTAATGTTAAATATGTAATTTTCAGTTGACTGAAAGGCAGTTTTCCTACTTTTAAGTAACACACTTCTTTATTGTTATCACTAATCAAACATGAACTGGCTGTTGACTTCAACTAGAAAAACCAATGTACAGAGTAAAAGTATTTCTTTTTACCAAGAACAATGTCTGTACTGGACATTGGCCATCGTGACCTAAATATAATAAACCTAATGGTAGCAACTTCATGGCTTTTAACAAGGGCAAGCAGTTGTTTTGAATGAGAAACACGGCAACTTGGTTGAATCTCAGATTGCTGATAGCCATCTAAATTTAAAACTAGTAATTATTGGGGCGCCTGGGTGGCGCAGTCGGTTAAGCGTCCGACTTCAGCCAGGTCATGATCTCACGGTCCGTGAGTTCGAGCCCCATGTCGGGCTCTGGGCTGATGGCTCGGAGCCTGGAGCCTGTTTCCGATTCTGTGTCTCCCTCTCTCTCTGCCCCTCCCCCGTTCATGCTCTGTCTCTCTCTGTCCCAAAAATAAATAAAAAAAAAACGTTGAAAAAAAAAAATTAAAAAAGAATAAAATAAAAAAAAAAAACTAGTAATTATTTGACATAAAAAAGTTGACAGCTTCGTATCTAACTTCATCAGAATCACATCATCTTTATGGTTTGCTTTGAAGAAATACAGGTACAACATTAGTCAATATAACCCATGTATTTGTAGCTAAACCCTGAGTCCTCTAATTCCTTAACAGTTCAGAAAGCATTTTTTAGAAAATATTTTTACAACGCAAAAGGATTATTTGGCTGACTTACATTAATGAAACATTTTGGCACATGTTAAAGATTTCATCGAGCTATTACAACCACCCCCAAAAAATCTTGGTTTCTATTTAAAATGTCACCAATGTGGAAAAAATACCATCAATCAAATTGCATATCTTCTAACTGGAGACAAAAAAAAAAAAGTAAAATAAAACGGAAACAAACAGTGAGCTTCCAGTTCATTTTTGGCTTCCCTTGGAATTCTGACTTAGATATGGTCAGTTATCTGTGGCCTTAAGATTATCTTTTTTTTTTTCTCTTTGTTCCATTGTATGTTTTCATCTTCACAGGAATAAATCCACTGAGCAATATTCCTAACTTTATGCTGCTTTAGTCAGACACTGGGAATGCTTCGTTTTTGTGAATGAGAACAGTAAGAGAAATTATTTTTCTGGAGAAACACAGGGGCCCCACTTTATAATAAAGAACTACAAAATTGCATATCATTCTTTTCTTCTCTCTTTAAAATTATTCTTAAGGCCTTAGGGGGAACAAAGACCCCCTTCATAGGAAACTTAAATACTAAATCCTTCTTATGAGTTTAATCCAGGAAGAAACCTGTGTGCAAGTGGCATAAACAGCACTGGGACCCTTATCTCTTAAAATTTAGCTTCTTTCTAAGCAATACATGTAGAAAACTAAGTGGCTGTTGCCTAACTGTGCTCCCTGAGTTCTGTCAGTAATTCTTGTCTAATGAATCTTAGCCCTTTCTCTAGTCTCTCTTTGTGTCAGGACTATTTCACCTTGGAGGCAGGACAAGTGTCCTAGCCCCCAGATCATGAAGATGTTTTGAGCCATCTCCGTCTGTGCTTGTATATGTGTGGAGTAAAGGGATATCTTACTTTTCTACTATAACTTACTCTTAGGAACACTCAGCTCAATTACATCATGTACCTGCTGTGGGAAAGATATTGAAACCACGGTAGGAAATCAAGTCACGTGACATTATTTAGAGGTTTTGCACAAAATGTGCTAGAATGCATGCCAACTCTATAATAAAATCACATGTGTATTATAATACAACTCTTTCACAGAACACCTACCCCAGTATCTTCAGAAAGTTCCCCAGCATTGGTTTATTTATAGACCATGCCAGAAATCACTCTAATAGTAACATACCAGCCTCCCATAACCATTGTGTGTGATAGCAAAACCTAAGTAAAGTAGCAGTGAATATTCTTGAAACTGTTAGGTAAGCAAGGCATAATTATATTCACCTAACATATATTGGAAAGTGCTGGGAGAGATTAAGTTATTTGTGCAAAGATAGGCCACTTTTAAGTGGCAGGCAGAAGAAAAATCAAGGTTTCCTGGCTTGTGCTCTTTCTCCTCTATATTTACAAAGAAATATAGTGCATTATCTGACAATGAGAAGATTGTTTCACTCAGAAGTCACACTGATACTCTTGCTGTCCAAGTGACCTCAATCTAGGAGGCTTTTAGCTCAGCCACTCTGGCTGGTTGAGGGTAATCTGAAAGACTGACTGTATGTATCTCTGTTTTTCTAATTCACTTACTCAAAATGCCAGCTTTGATGACTTAAGTAATCAGGGAAGCTTTGTGGGGAGATAACGTGTTCCTCTGACTCTTCCTCCTTTTTACCGAGCAGCCAGGAGTTACTAATTAGGGATCAGGGAGCGAGATGAATGGAATACTAACCTTCTGGTGACCCAAGTCATCGCTGAAAATGCAGCAAAATTGGATCCAACTTCCTGATCAGAAGCTCCTTGTTGACTCTTTTTCTTTCGCCTTCCATGGGCTCATCTCTTTGTCCAGCCCCTTTTAGTCTCTACATTTTTCTGAGGCACATCTTAGGATTTCAGGTCCATTTCCTTTTCTGGCTTCTGTTGTACCCAGTTCCTAACCTACATCACAAGGTGACTAGTGAGTTAGGTGCTCCAAACCGGACGGAGCCCAGCAGGATACAAGGGTGTGAGACACCTCAGGAAATCCTCTCCTTGTCAAGCGAAGGCAGAGAGGCTTCTATCTGTAGCCAGCTGAGATATGGAGTGAGGCATTGAACACAGATTTACAAATCAAAATAATAGTCTTCCAGGGATAGAATATGGACCAACATGCTGCAGAATTTTAACCTGCACATCCATGGGTAGGGGATAGACGGTGACAGTCATAAAAGCAGGAAGGTTGTATCTTCTGGAAGCAGTGATCACAGAGACAGAGCTCATTACCTTAATAATGATAGATGGTGTTTTTAAATGTACTTATTTCTACAGGATTTCATCTGTTCCTCCTAGCAGGTAAGTATGAACAATCTCCTGTTATATACCAGGTTCAGAAAAGTTGTGCTGTGCTCAGGTTACCCATTAGGAAATTTTAGAGTCAAGACTTGAACCCAAGACCTCTAATGTAACACATGATTCCCGCCGAACCCCGCCCCCCTCCCCCCACCCCCATCGATGCCTTTGGTTCTCAAACAGAACACATTTTTACTCTTCGTTCCTTATTTTCTTGGTCTCACAAAAATATATGCCAGGCACTATACAAGCACTGGGTAAACTAAGGTGAACAAACGAGCCATATACCCTGCGTTTGTGGAGCTCAGACTGCACTTCCTAAGACTGGTGATTGGTTTGGTAGTCACCAGCCACATGTGGCTATTGAGTCTGTGAACTGTGGCTGTTCTGACTTGAGATAAGCTATAACTGTAAAATACACCCTGAGTTAAAAATGTTTAGTTCGAATAAATAATGCAATTTTCCCGTATTTTTTATACTGACTATATGCTGATAATATTTTAGATGTATTGAGTTAAATAAAATATATTACTAGAACTGATTTCATCTTCATTTTCCTTTTTTTAATGGCTAGTAGAAAATTTTAGTGGCTACTAGAAAATGTTAAATTATATATCACTTACACTTATCGTAAATTATGTATCACTTATTTCCATTGGATAGCAAGCTGTGACCTGCGGGGAAGTGATTTTATAAGGGCTCATTCAGCAGTTTAGTACTTCGGTAGTTACATTTTTTACACAAAACATTTGGATCCTTTGAAATTTGTTCTGGTGCATGCTGGTCTGGATTCCAGTTTATTTTTTTCTCCAGATGCCTACCAAGCTGATTCAACACCAATTAGTTTGTCTTTGTTTTGAGAGGTTACCTTTATCACATGCTAACTCCTTGTATGGATTCTATTTCTGGATCTGCTCTTCTTTCCCATTGGTCCGTGTTATGTTTGGATCATTGTTATTTGGTGCTATTTTTTGAGATTTTAAAGTATTTTTTAATATCTGGTGAGGTTAATCTCCATCTCCACTTCCAATTAATCATCCCTCCCCACCTTCACTTCCAACAGAATTTTCTTGACTGTTGTTTTCTCCTTGTCTTTAGCTATGGAAATTAGGATCCGTTTGTCCAGTTTAAAATAAGCAAAAACAACCTTTTAAAAATTGTGATAAACAAACTCAAAGAGAATTGATGTCTATTTATGTTAACTCTTCCTATCTGAAGTAGTGGTACTGCTTTTCATTTATTCGAGTCATCTTTGGGATTCTTCCAGTAATACTTTGACATTTTCTTCTTAGAGCTCTTACCCATTTCTTAAATTTATTCTTAGAAATTTTACCTATATATGTATGTACTACTGCTTATGCAATCTTTTCTTAAATGCTTGCCAGGTATATGTATATATGTATATATATACATATATATATCACAAAACATAATATTTTTAGTATTTTAATAATTTAAAAACATACTAATTTTGTAGTCTGTAAGCTTATCAAATTCTCTAATTCTTTGTGAGAGATAGGGTTTTGGTTGATGGTGTTAAGCTTTCTAATCTTGACCACAAATACTGATATGTTCATTTTTTTTCCTTTTTAAAAAAATTTACCTATTTCTTTCCCATTTTTTTTCCTTTCAATTTTTTTTTTTTCTCCTGTCTAATTCTGTCATCTGGTTCCTGCAGCACAATGCTAAATAGTAGTGGTGACAGTAAGTATTTTGTCTTGTTTCTGACTTTAAAGTTTCATCTTAAGTATGAGGCTGGCTTTTGAATTGAACTGAACATATTTTATTATAGTGAAAAAAATTATGTATTCCTGTTTTAAGAATAGCAATTTTATTGGATTAAAAAATCATGAATAGTTGTTAAATTTGTCAAATGCCTAGTCATGATTATGCGATTGCTTTTTCTCTTTAGAGCTGTTGAAGTGATGAATCTTATTGATTTACTAATATTGAACCATGCTTGTGTGTTGAGGAAGAAGATCACTTGTTCATGATGTTTTACTGTCTTCATATCTTGTTGTTAAGTTCTGTTTGCTAATATTTTATTCAAGATTTATTTATTTAGAAGTGAGATTACTTGTTATGCATTGGTTTTGTTACACTTACTTCAGAAAAATAAAATAATTTTGAAGTTCCTCATCCCCTATTAATACCAGCTTAAAAAGAAATGGACTTTTCTGCTCTTTAAAAATTTGCTACAATTCCCCTGTGATATTGTGCAAGCTTAGTATCTCTTTTGGGGTGGAATGGTGGCAGTGGTTGTAATGATAGTGGTGGATCTTTTTTGGGGGGCAGCTTTCCCTATTAGGAAAATCTGTTTTTATTTGTTTTTATTTGTTTTTTAGATTCTCTACTTCCTCTGGTAGTTATTTATTTATTTTTTATAAAAGTGTGTGTGTGTGTGTGTGTGTGTGTGTGTGTAGTTCTTTTGATGTTTAAGAAGGTTTTCTTTTTTTTCTTACTGGTTACCTTCATAATTAAGACTTTCTATGATACCCTAAGTTCACTAATTTTTGAGTTAGTATCTATTAATTCTTTGTAATAAATGATGATAAAATTAATGTGTTCCCACTTATCCATTGGTCTTTCTCTACCATCTGATTTCAATCAACATTATTTTTCTCATTTTTTCCCCATATATTCTTTAAATATGCATATACTTCTATTGTTTGATTTGTAATCTTTCAATAGTATCTGAAGATTACCAGCTATTATGGTAAAGGCAATAGGCAATCTTTTCTACTTCCCAAATTTCTTTTACTTTTCCTCCAACAGTTGTATTATATTCCATAGCCAGAACAAACACCTTTTATGTTCTATTTGGCTACCCTAATTCCTGCATTGGTTTGGTTTTGGTTCTATAGCTAAACATATTTGTTGGAAGACTTCTGCTTTCAACCAATATGAAATAACAACTAGATTTGCTTTTCCCTCTGAAACAAAGAAAATGTGGACAAAATATGTGAAACCATTCAAGATGTAGTATCAACCAGGCCGTGATCCCTGAGACAAGCCAGTTAGATGAGGTGGGCACTCTTATTTCCCAAACTTTTTGCCTTGAAAGAGTTTCTGGGCCCTGATGCAAATAAAAGGAATCCCAGGAAAGACTAGTAGACCTATGGAATTGAGGAGATGGAGGTAAGAATCTAGATAGGGGAAAACAAACAGCACACTCAGAATACTAGAATAAAGAAAGCTGCTGGAAGAAAGAACTCTGGAGGTCTATAGAGCATCCCCATTGAGCATTCATCTGAGTACAGATCAGTTCATGTATGTTAGGAAACTGACGGCCAGAGAAAGACCCATTTGAGAGGATTAAAAACAATAGTGGCAGGGCACCAGCGTGGCTCAGTCGGTTAAGCCTCTGATTTCGGCCCAGGTCATGATCTCATGGTTGGTGAATTTGAGGCCCTCTTTGGGCTCTCTATTGTCAGTGCAGAGCTTTCTTCAAATCCTCTGTTCCCCGCTCTCTCCCTGTACCTCCCCCACTCGTGTGTGTGTACGCACACACATACTCTCTCTAAAATAAACATTAAAACAAACAAAACAAAACAAGATAATGCCCATTGCTCACAAAAGGCCAGAAATAGTACCTATTCCCACCAGCTAGACTGGAAAACCTCATGATTCAATCACGGCTGTGGTCTCAACTGAGGCTCAACTGGAGAAGGATCCACTGCCAAGCTCACATGTTTGTTGGTACCATTCATTTTCTTGTCAGCTATTAGACTGAGGGTTTCAGTTTCTTGCTTGCTGTTGCCAAGGGGCCACCCTCATTCCCTGGTATGTAGGTCATCCTAACATGTCTGCTTATGTCTGTGAACCCAGAAAGGGAGAGTCGCCTTGAAATGCAAGGTGGTAAAATCTTATGTAATAGAAGCATATATGCCCTGTCACTTTTGCTGTATTCTGTTGTTTAGAGCAAGTGGTTGGTCCTGCCTACACTCACGGTTGGAGGGTGGGTAACACAGGCCGTGAATACAAGGAGGTGAGATCATGAGGGCCGCTGTAGAAAGTCTGTTGTCTATAGTAGTGTTTAGGAGAATGTCTTAAAAGCAACTGAATTTAAAAAAAGAACAGCAATAACAGGTTACTTTAGAAGAACAAAGTTAAACCCAGCAGCACATTTCTTATTGGAAACATTGCAAGGGAGAAGGCAGTGGAGCAACATCTTCAAAACACAGAAAGAAAACCTGAAACTGGCAACCTAGAATTCTATACCCAGCAAAAATATCACTGAAAAGAATGGTAACACACATGGTGAAAATAAAACAAATAAGTCCTGGGGATGTAATGTACAGCATCATGACTATAGTTAATAATACTGTATTGTGTATTTGAAAGTTGCTAAGAGAGTAGATCTTAAAAGATCATAAGAAGACAAAACTGTAATTATGTGTAGTAATGGACATTAACTAGACTTATTTTGGTGATGTTTTGCAGTATGTTGAATAGATATATTATAGGTATATTATATATATAAAACTAATGCATTTGTAAGAAGTAAAAACAACAACAACAAAACAAAAAAAGCAGAAAAACCCAAATGTAAAATACAGGGTTTTACCCAAGAGAGAAAAGTAAGAGTTGAGAGGAGAAGAGGAAGCAAGCAAGAAACTTTGTCATTTTTGGCACTATGTATTTTAATCCCAATGCTACCTCCATAACATTTTCAATTCCTCCTGGGTCAGAATCTTAGGAGTATACATCCATTGTTTCCTCCAAATCTGGGCTGATGTGTGTATATATTTGTGCATTCCTGCTTTACTTGTGGGTGATGGCAATCAAATAAAAAACGTATATCTTAGTACTTTTGAATATTTTCGTGCACCACTCTTTTCCTGTATAAGAGAACTTTTTAACAGGGCTTAAGAAGTCCTAATAATTTGCATATGTTATATTTAATTGAGAATAGTATGTAAAAAATTTAAATTGTAATGATTTAAATTATTTAAATAACATAAAATAAATTTACTTTAAGTAATTTAAATTATTTAAAATGATATTTAGTATGGTTTTCAACATTTTACATACAACTGAGCTTTCATTTCAAAAATATTTTAATTTCGTGACTATGGGTCTCAACTCTCGTTTCTGTATGTGTGTGTGTGGAAGAAAAAAATAATATTTGTGCTTTCCTTCTCATAAGGTTTTTCTAATATTTAATTTTATATTATATATACTAAAATACGTGAAAATTCTGGGGACAAGTAAAATTCTAAGGTATTTTTTTTAGAATCACAATGTAATTTTTTAACTTTGTGTTAAAAATAACTGTGGTTCTTGTTTTCAGAATGCCTACTACAGTGGAGATACTTCCTCGAAGTACATGTTTTTATTTTAAGAAATTGCAAGTTTTCTGTATTTTTAATCTGGTTTTTGTCCTAGTGTAATGGTTCTATTCCACAAACCATTTGGTTTCCCACTTTATTAATTTTAGACCTTGTTCAATTTGGTGCCACCTTTATCACGGTGAATTTTAATATTGCTCTAGCAGTTTGACTGCCTGTGATTTCTACTATCTTGATGTATGATACAGGAAACATTTTGCTTAAAATATTTCATTCAACTATTGAAATGTCCAGCACTGTGTCAATTGACTGCTTATCAACACAAAGAAAGTTATTGATTCACTCCTGAAAAAAAATCACTTCAGTTTTTTGCATAATTGATATATAAAGATTTTCATTTGCAGTGATCAGAGTTTGGGCCACATGATTTTGATACCAGTGGGGTCAAGAAGGTTAGAGATTTTGGTAAATACTAGAAGCCTTGTAATACTGTCGTTAGTTGAAAAAGCCTTGAAACATTAGAAGCAAAAGACATCTGTTTCATCTAGACCCCTGAATGTCATACGCAATGAAAAGGTCTGGAGGTGTGTGGTACAACTTGGAGTTCAGAGCTGGAAAAGTCATTTGTTTTCATGGAGGCATTGGTATCCTACTCAGCTTCGAAGAATGAGTAGGCCCGGGATGGACACATATGGAAGAGCAGCCAGACAAGAGAATAGCATGTCGTTACATAGCGTTTATGAAGTGCTCTCCATGTATTAACACATTTCATAATTGTATTAATAGTTACTGAGGTATTTATTGTCTTCACTTTTGAGTTGAAAAAACTGAGAAACAAATTTATTAAGCAACTCATTCCAAAGCTCCCATCTAGTAAATAGTCGTACTGCCTTTTAAACTCAGGCTTTCTATAGGGGCACTTGTACCCCAATGTTTATAGCAGCACTTTTAACAATAGCTAAATTATGGAAAGAGCCTAAATGTCCATCAACTGATGAATGGATAAAGAAATTGTGGTTTATATACACAATGGAATACTACGTGGCAATGAGAAAGAATGAAACATGGCCTTTTGTAGCAACGTGGATGGAACTGGAGAGTGTGATGCTAAGTGAAATAAGTCTTACAGAGAAAGACAGATACCATATGTGTTCACTCTTATGTGGATCCTGAGAAACTTAACAGAAGACCAAGGGGGAGGGGAAGGGGAAAAAAAAAAAGAGGTTAGAGAGGAAGGGAGCCAAAGCAAAAGAGACTCTTAAAAACTGAGAACAAACTGAGGGTTGATGGGGGGTGGGAGGGAGGAGAGGGTGGGTGATGGGTATTGAGGAGGGCACCTGTTGGGATGAGCACTGGGTGTTGTATGGAAACCAATTTGACAATGAATTTCATATGAAAAAAAAGAAAAAGAAAAAAAAAAAAAGAAATGGAAAGGGAAAAATAAATAAATAAACTCAGGCTTTCTGGCTCCGGAGTCTCTCTCCTTAGTCACTTACGCTATTCTGCCTCTAATTAATGGGAAGTATTTTGTGGGGACAGTAAAATGGGAGAAGTTAAGAAGGTTAAAGTCATGGAAGCTTTTGTAAAGGAGGCAAGAGGCATTCATATGTTATCCACATGAGTATAAAGCAGTTCAGTCTTTTTAGACGATAATTTGAAGGTACTATATTGTATCAGGAATTTCAGTAATCACACTAAACATTTGTCCTAAGGAATTTGGGAGACAATTTTTTATGGGCTTCACCTTTCTGTATGTCTTGCAAGCAGGAGTTAAATGCCTTATTGTTCTGGACTGTCTTTTTGAGGGAGGTTTGTATGGCATAACAGCATTGGCATATAATTTTGAGGAGATAGTATCTCCCTTCTGATCAGATAGCTTGTTTATTTATTGACCAGTATAATAACATCTCCCTATGGAGCAAAGTTTGGCAACTTTGCTTGCAGCTCATTGTGGAAGATTGGGTTTCCTAAGCTCAGGGTTCCTTAGCTGTGATGCTAACCCACTCCCTGTGCATCATCCATCTGGGCCTCTTCACATTATCCTCATGCTCCTTGGAGGCCAAGGAGAACCGATGTGAAATGAAGCTCACGCTGCTTACTGTGTCCTAAGCAATAAGTCCTTTGTCTGACCCAGGGGTGTCATGTCTGCTGCCAGCATCCAGGAAATGGGGGCAGGCTAACTTGTTAACTTCCAGGTAGGGCAAAATCTTAGACCCTTTACTGTTCTTGACAAAGGCATGATTAGAATTATCAACAAAGCATCATATGTAATCCCTGGAAAGTAATCCAACTATCCAGTAATAAGGGACTAGTTTAGTAAATCATGAGACATACATATAGTGGAATATTAATTCCACAGCCCTTAAATATCATGTTTTTAAAGATTTAAAGACTTGGGAATAAACTCATGAAAACGTTAAGTAAAAATTGTATTATGGTAACGATACATATCGTACATCTCAATTTTGTAAAATGTGTTTGTATGTTTAAGAGGACACTAGGATTAAATATCCAGAATGTAAAAGATTGTTACATATAGGTTGTAGAATTATAAGTGATTTTATTCTTCTCTTTTTCTATTTCTGTGTTTTTCAAATTATTCTATAATGAAAATATATTACTTTTATAATGAAGAAAAATACTGTTAATGAAGTCAAACTGAGGGATTTGACATGATATAATAGGCAGAGTAGATACTGTATATAATCTTGAGAGGACAGTAATATGAGGATATGTTTAAAACCCATGCAATCAAAGAAGATCTGGCTTTCATTAAAATGCACATATACAATATAACCAAAAACCATTAAAACAAAAGCAAAAATAAAAATCCAAGTTATAGCAAAGGAATACAGGAAACATAGCTATTTTGGAAATTCTAATTTAAGGAAACTTAATCCATTTGAACAAAAATCTAAGCTCATCAAAGCCTCTTGTCGTCTAATAAAAAGGAATTAAGTCAGTTAATCATGAGAAACAATGTTTGCATACCAAAGTACTGAAAGATGAAGTGATTGTATGTCTGACATTTGCCTTAAAATATTTCAGCAAAAAATAAATAAAAATAAAGTGGGAGGAATAGTTGAACCAACCTTAGCAAAAATATTGATAGCTGTTGAAGTTGTGTGTTGGTTACATGGGACTTATTAAACTGTTAGTTTTGTGTGTGCTCAAAAATTTCCATAAGAAAAAAAATCAACAGAATATCACTGATTTATATAGTTTTAAAACAATATCTCTCATCCTTGGCTGCACATTAAAATCACTTAGGAACTTTAAAAAGTACTGATGCTTAAATCTCACCGCCTCTGATTCTAATTTAATTGTCTTAGGTGTGGCTTAGGCATCAGGATTTTTTTTTCAATCTCTCAGGTGATTCTAATTTTAAAAACCATACTTCTAAGTGGACTTCATTAGGTAGATCTTTATTATAAGGGGCATTGACTATAATAATGGATATTTTTTGACAGCATTTCCTAAAAAAATGTGTTTCGGTTTTCTGTTACATTAATTAATTCATGGAACATCTCTCAGTGAAAAGCAAGAAGAAGCTAATACTTTTTCTAGCGCAGATAGTTCTACTGAGTCCCAGAATAAAATAGTATAGGGACATAGCTTAATGATTCTTTTGATAAAATGATAAAGTTTCAGGTGACTCTAAAAAATGAATAACTAACATATCCCTTTCAAATATTAGTTGGGTAAGAAGAGGCTTAATTGATGTAGAGAAGATAGTTTAAAATGTTAGCATTTGACAATTTTCTTAAAGTAATTCTTCTTCATCTTAGAAAACAAAGAAGAATATTTAGAGATAAAGAAGAAAATTATCAGCCAGAGCTCCATTATCCATGGTAAATACTGATAATGCTTTACAGCATTTGATTTCAAATTTATTTTAACCTTCAATGGAAAAATTTCAAACAGAAATGTAGGGGTAGTAGTGTCATAAAGCTGTAGGTTCCCATCAGTCAGCTTCAATAATTATCAACTCAAGATCAATCTTTTGTCATCTGTGAACCCTTTCCACGTTATCCTCCCCTCGCCCACACTGGATTATTTTGAAGTAAATCTTGTGTGTCATATTATTTCATCTATAAATATTTTAGTATGTATTAGGGCAAATAATCTTTAGGTCATTAACATGTGTCTGAGGTATTGGTATTCTGTGTTGACTGAAAGAAGATCCATATGCTACAGTTCCTAATTCTGTAGTTGCCAAAGATGGTGTTGTGTTATAAAAGTAAAAATCTGGCTTATATCCTTGAGCTGCAGAAGGATCTGCTGGCAGGACCAAGACTTTTCTCAGAAAGTAACTCCATCAGTTTAAATGAAGAAATAAGTAGTAGACTGAAATCCAAGAAACCCAGAGTTCTACCCATTAACCAGGCTCTCATTTGGAAGGTTTTGAGGATTACATTTACCTAATGTTATGCTTTATAATAACCTAAACTGGTCTCTTATTCTCATTTCCTTTAGAGCCAGGTAGTTTCCCAAAGGGCTTGGCAGATTGATTAGTCAAAGTGTATTTTGGTAAGGTTAACATAGAGGCAATATGTTAGAAAGGCATTGAAGACAGGAAAATCATCTAAGAAGGTACTTCATTTTTGTGGCCCGAACTGATAACACAGCATTGGACGGGGGGAGAAGAGGCAAAACTTAGCATCTTATTTATAGTAGAAATTAGCAAAGCTTGGCGATACTTCATTATAGGAGTTAAGAGTAAGGGGATAATCAAATATGCCTTCAACCCTACCCTCAGGATCTAGTATAATACTATGCTCTTTGCACAAAGAGTGAAGTGAGGTGGGCAAGGAATGATGGGGGAAATAAGGGATGGATGAGGCCAATATTAGTATACCGAGTTTAAATTAATAGCATGGCCTCCAAGTAGGTATTTTTTGTGGGCTGCTGAACGTGGAGGACTAGAGTTCAGGTGATATATGAAAGCTGGGTATCTGCCTCTGAAGATTACTCATGAAGCTATAAGGATGATTGAGTTTTCATAGGGAATATTTGTTTAAGGAGGAGAGCATGTGGCTAAAGACAAATCCTTTCAGTAGTCCCAATGGATGGGAATAGGAGTACGAACAAATTTATCTAGAATACATTAAATTAATCCTTATGGAACATCTATGTCACAGGCATTTTGCATGGAAAAGGGAAAGGGTGCTTACTGTGCAGGCTGGGAAGTACACTGAACACAAAGGGAACGCTATGCCAGAGATCTGCACAAAGATTTATGAAAATAAAAACTAGACAAAATGACTTGAAGTGCCCAAGACAGGCATGCCATTTATGGGAGTATGTGTTTTCCAGGAGAGAGGGAGGGGATGATATTTCATGCATAGGTGGAGGCATAGATGTGTGCTTGGGACAGTGACGAGGAGTCTGCCATGGCCCAAGCACAGCCTATAGCCTATATGTGTTTTCCAGGAGAGAGGGAGGGGATGATATTTCATGCATAGGTGGAGGCATAGATGTGTGCTTGGGACAGTGACGAGGAGTCTGCCATGGCCCAAGCACAGCCTATAGGGTGAAGAGAACGACAGGGTACTTGGAAACCACTGTGGGGTCCGAAGATTGTTAGAGTCACTATTAAAATAGAAGACAAAACCAGTTTGACGTTAACATAACTGAACAGAAGAGGAAATAATGGAAAATTTGTTCGTCTTTTTCTGTTTATCGAGCAAATGCTGTCACAATACCGTGCAGTATGTTTGCTTTTATTGATTTGTATTCATTTTGTGCATATAAAAAATTTGATATATGATAATGGGACCGAAGTTAAGGAGTCAAAGATTACACACACACACACACACACACACACACACGCACTCATTGCTTAATAAAATAATTATCAGTAGGCAGGAATTGAGGATATGAAGACCAGTGAATAAGATAAACCCTCACCTCCAAGATCTTTGTTGATTAGTTGACAGATAGTTTTTTAAAAAGTTATATTCCAGTTGGGTAAGTGTAAAGATATAGGAACACTCAAGAGGAGTACACAATACAGTTTGGGTGTTAGTAGAAGGATCTAGGAGACCTTTTTGAAGGGGTGATGAAAATTGCTTCTTAAGTGATACAAAGGAATTAGCAGGTTGCTTTGAGGAAGGGAGCATTAGACAGTGGCATACGATGTAAACTGGATAGCAGTAACCAGAGACACGGAGGTGAAAGGAAGCCTGGTTCATGTAAGGAAGCATCGTCATTTCATTACTCTTGTAATTGTGAGTAAATAATTGTGAAATAGATCAAGGCAGAAGATGAGCTTGTAGATCTGGGTGGAGACCCGTGTGGGTTGACATTTCATATACTAATTGAAGGGTCTTGCGATTTATACAGGGAGTGACCTGGCTGGATTTGCATTCTCAATACATGACTTCTGCAGCTAGCTGAATATGAAGTTGTTAGGGAGGCAGGCTTAGGAAGAGGAAAGTTAGGTGGATTTTGTAGTAGGTCAGGCTTCACTAGGTAAAAGGGAATAAGGATGAACTTGAAGGGGCAGATGTGAGAAATATTCAGAAAATAAAATTGGCAGGACTCATTAAGTTATATATGGAAATTTAGGGAGAGTGATTCAAAGGGAGGGATCACTCTCAGGTTTCTGGTTTGGTGGATGGTTCTGCCTTCAGCTGCAATAATAAATACAGCAGAAGAATATGTATATTGGACTAGGTGATGAATTCTGTTTTGAACCTTTTGACTTTAGGTGCCAGTGGGCTGTCCACGTGATTTCCAACAGACAGTTGAGTATCTGAAGGCTGAGTGAGAAGTCTAGGTTTGAAACCCAAATCTGGGAGCCATTAGCATAATAAGTAGTTCCGAAATTCTAAGAATAGGTATTCTCTTTAGTATCAGCATCATGGTCATAATCAATATGAATGTGCTAAGTGTATACTGAGCAAACTACCACAAACTAAAATGTGAAATGAACTCTTCTTAACCTTGTTTAATTTGCTTAACTTTGATCTGACCTGAAACATCTTCAAAAACTGAAGTATGAACCTAATCAGAATCTTTTAAAAATGTTACCTGTTCCCCACCCCCCCCAAATTAATCTTAGCATCAAAGTAGCATATCAAAATGTCATTTGAACTGAATCGATAGACCATTTACTTGGAGTTCTGAGAATTGGGTGGCTAGTGGACACAGGACACTGTATTCCTTGCAAAAGACTTCAAAGGCAGGCCATATAATGATTTTGGCAATAAAAAGAATTTAATTTTTCCTCTCCCAGCTCAAGCTCAAGTCATCCAGGGAGAAAAATTACTCCCAGATGAGTTTACAATTGCCAGCAATCCAAAATTTAACCAAATTGGATTCTCACACACTGTGTTTGGAAGGAAGGAAGACTGACAAAATGTTCTTTCACTAGATTCTAGGAAGCCTAGGGCTTACTTAACTACAGTGGCCCCAGAACATGATTATTGCCTAAAGATCAAGAGTAATTAAGTCCAATGCTGTTCATTTGTGAGGAGAGTTTTCCAGTAATAATTTTGGTGAGTGACATCTTGTATGATGAAAACAAAAATAAGAGTATAATAACCACGGAGTGATGAATAAGGAAACTTACCAATAGTGCAGTATTTTGAACTTTGACTCCTCATTTAATTGGGATTTTATTCCAAAAACAGAATTGATCAGTAATAATGGCAAGTAGTCTCCATTGGTTTTAGAGTGCTTACAGTGTGCAAAGCATTAAGTCAAAAATACCTCACATAGCCTCACACCACCCTATTAGAAGAGTACTGTGATTAGCCCCATTTACCCCATAAGGAAACTGAGGCAAACAGAAGGTAAGTAAACTTTCCCAAGATCACTTAGCCAGTAGTTGGTGGAGCAGGTGGCGTGCCCTCAGGTTCCATGGGAGATCCGTGTGGCGTGCCCTCAGATTCTGTGGTAGACCTGGGTAGTCTGCCTTAAGAGTCAGTGGTACTCCCAGGTAGGCTCCTTTCAGAATCCATGTTCTTTATCACAATCCTTGTTTAAATGTTAGTGAATGTAACAGGTAAACAGGGTATCTATGCATTGTGGAATTGTATAAAACATGGAGATGACAAGATTCTTGCCCCTTAAAAACATGCAGTCTTGGGGTGCCCAGGTGGGTTAGTCCGTTAAGCATCTGACTCTTGATTTCAGCTCAGGTCATGATCTCACAGTTCGTGAGATTGAGCCCCATGTCAGGCCCTGCACTGAGCGCCGCTGAGCCTACTTGGGGTTCTCTCTCCCTCCCTTTCTACCCTTCCCCCACTCATTCTCATTCTCTTCCCCTCTCTCTCAAAATAAATAAACTTAAAAAAGTGCAGTCTCTAGCACTTTTCCTAAATAATTTGCATCACAACACACTACAATGATTTTTTTAATTTAATTTTCCCCTAGTGCTGTATAAAGGTGACATTAGAACATATTTCCTATATCTAAAAATAAAGAAAATGTTTTAAAATGAAAATTTTAAATTGTTTCTTTAGGTTAACTTTACCTTATAGTGATATACAAATTATGTGTAAGGATTATTAATTTTTGAGTTTTCAAAAGGACTTCAGTGTGCAACAGTATATATATGTAAATACTTTGCTCTTTACCCAGGAAATGTATTGTAAGCAGAAATTATTTTAGTCAAATAATTCAAAGGTACTAGGCGTGCTTGCTATTAAAAGTTTTATTATGAATATTTTCATTTTTTTAATTATAAAAGTAATGTATAATCACATGGTAGAACGTTTGGAGATAAAATATGAAAATCCATAAACCTGGCAGCTATTATACCTTATAGTCTTTCTCATAGTCTTCTCCTGTGTATCTAGTCTTACATTATTGTAATAATAGTATACTTATAACTTTGTACTTTAAGAAGCTTTAATTCTATTCTTAATATTATTGAAGATTCTTTTTTTCTTTTCTTTCTTTTTTTTTTTTTTTTTTTTTGGTAAAAGTAAATAGAGTACTCATTTGTCTTTCAGATAAATCTACCTTTTCATATTCTGGGTTTGCTTTGTAGTTTTTACCAAGTTCACATATTATAATTCAGAAACATTTTTGTGTTATTCTCTTTTCTCTTGTTCTCTTAACCCTTATCTCTGTTCAAGCCTTGGCTTTCCTTAGCCAAGTCACGGTCAGGCCCACGAATGCCCCTGAGCTTGCGGGCTCAGTCTTGCACAGTACTGGAGCCGTTCTTAACCTCCATCACGGAGCACATCTTTAGCCACAGATACACTGAATAATGTGACTTAGAGTTGGCTTTATCCATCCCAGACACTGGATTCACATGCACAGATGTTTAGATTCCTGCCTTCTCTCAGTTGACCCTCCACCCATGGGTCCCTCTAGTGCTAGTTGCCGTAGGATCAGCCCCAGGCCCTCACTTTCCTGCTCTCTGGTCATCTCTTCTCATCCTTTGATTGCCAGTATTAGCTGAAGTGGCCAGGTTTCCTGTCCATAGTCTCCCTCCAACCCTGCATGATTCCTCCTCAGGCTGTAGGCCCCTTCTGAGTTGTTACCCCTCTCTTAGTTCCTGCCAGTTTTCTCCCTTGAGTATTCCTAATCATATTTGGCGTCTGACACCTGTATAAGATTTTCCAGGGTTACTTCCTGACTTCTGAATGAGACTTCTCCCTTACTCTTCTTCCTTATCCATTGAATCAACCTATGTGTTGCCCAAGTTACGCCCCTTGGAGTTATTTCCTTTGTGTCGCTGTGTCTTTGATGGCAGGTGCAATCTGTGGCTCTCCTCCTGTGGTGTGTACTCTGTCCTGGTCCCAGGCCTCTACCCATCCCTCTTCTCTTACCTTGTGGTCTTTTTTGCAGAGGCCTGAGACTACCCAGGACAATGGCAGCATGATTTTTCCCAAGGACAAATGATAGATTGCAAGAGAGTAAAAGGAAAATTTTAACGCATGTGGTTACTTCTTAAACAATTTATTCACTGATTTCTGTTAAATTTCTTAAATCCTTTTTACAACTGAACTGTTTATCACTTGAAGCAAAAGTCACGTCCAGACATCTTTGTACTGTGTAGGCTGTAGACGCAGTGCATGTTGTGTCTAGTTTAACATGACTGTAACACATGAAATAAAAGAGTCCATCAATACAGACTAAATTAAAATTGGAGTTGCATAAATAGAATCTATGGTGAGCTGTCTTTGAGTTGCCTCATTTATTCTACTTATTGATGAATTTTCATAACTTACTCCTTGAATAAATTATCCAAGAATCAGCCTGTGATTTTCTTTATATATTACTTCATATTTGTATAAAGGTACTGCCATAATAAAATCTTATAATGATTACTGTTTTTGCTACTTGGTTGGGCTGGATGTTTTTTATAATGATTACTGTTTTTACTCTCCAATTGGACTGAATTTTTCATTTACAGTTTATATAAAAATGGAACAACAGCACAAGTCTGCTGTTAAAAGGGGCTCAATAATCCTTGCACTTTTTTCCAACTCTAGGAACATTCAGATCCTTCCCTTCTTTGTCACACATGGTATCAGTACCATGATTAGAATATACAACTGCTTTCTTCTAAGATAGCAAATCTGGCATTCACTTCTGTAATTTCAACCTCCGGATATTATGCCATTCTCATTCTCTCTGACTTATATGTGCAGTCATGTGGCATGGCCAGTTACAAGATGCAGCAAGTGGGGAGATTCTGTGACAGTTATTGGAGCAAGAAAGCTGCAGGCAATTGAGTCATTAAATGTGCCATTTCCATGGTATACAATTGTGATGTCCAAGTGGGTTGTCCCACTTGTGATGTCCAATTACGATGTGGGTCGTAATTGAAGAAAGTCGTTGGCCCTGGAGATATCCGTGAAAGAATTAATGAAAGACCCCAGCTAGTGGAAGAACATGGTAATGGAAAGTCTAGTTAAAAATCAAGTCTAGACAGGCAGGGGTTGATTTTAGTTTGATTTGTTCAGACCAAGTGTTCTCTACCGTTCTTCCATACCAAACTCAGAGGTCCCAAATTATATCACCCTTATGACCAATTTAAAGGATTTCCAGTATTTTTTCCGGGTTGCATGGGTTTGTCTTAGGGGTAGCTACATAATAGATGTACAAAGAAAGGGTTGTGAAGAGAAGGAAAAGAGTTCAAGTTAGGTGAAGTTCCAGACCACCTACTCCTGATTTACTCAATAGTGTTTTTTATGTATTTTACGTGTAGGAATTTTGTGTAAGAATTTCGTTGGGAAAAGTGATTGCTTTAGGAAAGTTTGAGAATTAATCCATCATCTGCTGCAGATACAAGGACCCTGTGAGTGCTGTCTCCCAGTTTGCTGTTGATGAGACAGGTACATTGAGTACGTGTTGAGTGCTAGGCCTGTAGCACTGTCCTAGGCACCTGGGTCATCTCTTGGGCTATTGAATAATTACTGCTCTGCAGTCTTCTTTTTTCCCTGTGGGTCTGTACACAACTCAGTTGTTTTTTGCCCTCACATTTTTTGGGTGATCTTATTTATAGTTTCAAAATAACTTTTGTATCAAAGATTTTAAAATCTGTGTCTACAGCCTAACTTTGCCATGTCATACCTGTGTGAGGTTTGGGGAGTCACCTGGCTGACCCTCAGTTTTCTTATTTGTACAACTGATGCCATTGCCTTCCCAACCCCAGAAGGATTAAGGGGGGGGGAGTTATGAGTTTATGAGTTTATAAATTACACAGGTATAAAATAATAGAATTGTTTTTATTACTGTGATTGGCATCTTCAAGACTGTATTTCTAACTTTTTATTGAAGGAAATGCTTGTTTCTATGGAACCTGATATCTTACACTTAAGAGTTTCTTTTTGTAAATTTTTTTAACATTTATTTATTATTGAGAGACAGAGACAGAGCATGAGTAGGGGAGGGGCCGAGAGACGGGGAGACACAGAATCCGAAGCAGGCTCCAGGCTCTGAGCTGTCAGCACAGAGCTCGACGTGGGGCTCGAACTCACAAACCACCAGATCATAACCTGAGCTGAAGTCAGACGGAGCTACCCAGGTGCCCCACACTTAAGAGTGTCTAATTATCACTCAGCCTTTTCTTGTCTGCACATCAGACACAGCCCTTGTTTTATATTTTTATCAGTGGCACAATTGTTCCAGCAGTCACTGTATCTCAGAATCTCCCAAGCATCTCCTAATCCTTTTCTCCTCCACTTAAGTCTTACTGTTATCACATTTTTTCAGGCCTTTGCTGCAACATGTCTGGATGATTATACTAGTTTCATAACTAGTCCCCTGTCTTCAGTCTTTACTTCTGCTATGTCTTCTGTGGGGTCTTGTTTATTTTTTTGGTTTTGTTTTATCATTTTTGCTTTCTGTTTTTCTTCTCCCAAAAAGCATAGCCTCCTTGCTTATGAAAGAAACTTCAGTGTCCTCCTACTGCTGGTACATTGCAGTTAAGACTTGTCATCCTTGCTGTCAACGTCCTCTACAGTGTGTATGTAATCTGCATTTACAGCCTCTCCTTTCTGAACCTCCTGTTCAGCGAAACTCTTTGTTCTCCAAAAGGGTGTTGGCCCCTTTTGCTTCTGGGTCTTTCCACGGGTTCCTGTACAATGTGTTCACTTTGTTGAAGTGAACTACTGATCAGTTCTGTGAAGCCAGTTGAAAATGGCACCTCACGGACGTGTTTGTAATTTTCCCCTAAACAAAGGTGCTTGTGACTCGTCTCTCCTGAACCCACTATGCCCCTGCTCTTTACCTCCATCTCGCAACTACTCCGTGGCTGTATAGTACTAAGTAATTGTGTAAAACAGTTGTCTCATTCTTAAACTTGACTTGTTCATTGTGTATCCGTTTCTTTGTGAACCATATTTTGAAACAGCCTCAGCTCCAGGATCAAAAAGTAGTTAGTGACAGTTATACAATTTCATCTTATAGGTTATGTCCTGCCATGTTACACCTACAAGAAGAAAAAGTGGCTTTCAACCAGCTTTACTCTTGAAAATATGGGATACCATTTTAATACTATATTTTTTCTTGGTAAGATGCAGGAATATGTAGTCAGAGAATTATTTCAGCCATTGGTATTTATATTCCTGTTGAAATATAGTTGAATGAAAATACCTTTTAATCAGAAACTAACATTTTATAGAAAAAGTAAATTTACTCACTCCTGGAAAAATGTCTCGCCTGTTCTTGTCCTTGATTAATCTTCAGAAGGACATTTCTTTTTGTTTGTAGTTTGTACATCCCTATTTTAAGCAATTAGACTCTGATTTGTATTATTACAAATTAGCCAATCGTTTGCTAGTTTAATGTTGTCAACCATTCACTCTTAATTGTTTTTTTAAATGTCAGAAAATAAAATGCAAAACCACACCCTATATTAGTGTAACTTTATGGTTAAGATTTTACATTCACAAAAGTCCAGAAATTCAAAGTTACAGTTCCCCAAAGAATCCTAATTCAGTCACATTGCATAAACTGATATTAAGGCTGAAATGTATCATCATTACAGTAATGCAAAATACTCATATATGCATGAGGACACAGTTATGGTTGCTGAGGGAACCATAATTTTGGATTTTCTGAGTTTTTTTGCACATACAATTTCAACCATAATGTTAAGTTAATGCAGTTTTTTTTTCATTGACTCTGAAGTAATATATTTGTTGCTATGTTTATCTTAAAAATAAATTTTCATTGACTCTGTTTTTTTCTTCTGTATATCTATAAACCTATACTTACAGAGATCCGATGTCCTTACAAAGAGAACCACCTAAGGAATATTTCTGTATAAAAATAGTTTTTCGCCTCATGTGTACTCATATTCTCTCTGCCTTTCTCTCGCACACACATACACACACAGCCTCACACACTTATGTTACATTCTGGCACATTATAGAAGCAGGTAGCATATCCACTACCTGCTGTTGAAAGTGTTGACGATACTGAATTATTTATTCTATCTTCTACACTCTCCAAAATCGTTTTGGGTACTTTGACACATTTTGGTCTCTTCCATATGGATACTTCATGGTGGCAGAGTTGCCAGATGCTCAGGTTTTGTGACAGTCTTAGTTTTTCAAGGACTGTTGGAATATTCTTGGGAGAATCTCGCCTTGTTACTGAATCCTATGGAGTGGCAAAATACTAACATTTCTTTGAAAGTGTTTTTTAAGACAAGGAGTTGTTATAAAAAAGTTGTTAGAATGTCCCATTCAACTTTGGGTACTTAGTAAAGGAGCGGTTTATTACGAACCTCATTTGTACTCAGTTGGCATCACTAATTATGAGCAGTAATAGCAGTATATATGAGTTTGGAGATTAAAACAAAGTTACTTAAACTATCAAATATTAACTCTCGTATAAATTCAGCCCTTTGTTTATATCTCCATTGCCAAAATGCAAAAATGAGGAGCAGGATGTCAAATCTGTCTTATTATGCCTTACCTACTTTATATAAATATATATTTATGTATTTCAAATACATATTTCATATAATATAAATATGCTGAATATTTGCTTAATTAAGTAGAATGCAGATATTTATAGTCCCAGGTACTTGCTTTTCCTCTGCATTATTAATGGAAACTCAATCTTCCTCCTTTTCCAATCCTTGCCCTTCCCACATAACTGAACTGGAAATTTTCTTCATCTTTTAATGCACATCTCAAGTGCTATCTCCTTTAAAGCCTTTCTGACTTTCTCAGGCCAGGTCTGAGGTTGCTTTCTTGCTTCCCGCATGGCATTCTGTGTATTTCCAGATATTCCCAGACCACTGCTATATGCAAATACAAAAGGGAAGAAAGGAAAGGACTGACTCACAAGGGATGCATCCATGCTGTGCCTTACGTGAAAATGTTTTACATGGTGGAAGGAGACTTTGGATGGCTTTTAATGACCTGTGGTATGTGACCCTCAGACACAGGCAACGGAAAATTCAAATAACATTGAGACTCAGATATCTGTTGGGAGGCTCTAGTGCATATTTATACCCAGGTTCAAGCACTTTCCTCTGTATTATATGGAGAGAAAAGGAGGAACATGGTCAAAGCTGGGTTTTCTAATTTTTTGCCTCAATGAATGGGCTTTTGTTTTCCCATTAAATGGAAAACATTTTATTTTATTTTATTTTATTTTATTTTATTTTATTTTATTTTATTTTTAAGTGTATTTATTTATTTTGAGAGCAAGCACACATGAGAGTGGGGGAGGGGCAGAGAGAGAGGGGAAAGAGAGACTCCCCAGCAGGCTCAGTGCTGTCAACACAGCTCCATGTCACAAACTGTGAGATTGTGACCTGAGTGGAAATCAGGAGTCCCCTGCTTGGGGTGCCTGGGTGGCTCCATAGGTTAACCATCCAGCTTCAGCTCAGGTCATGATCTCACAGTTCATGAGTTCAAGCCTCACGTCGGGCTTTGTGCTGACAGCTCAGAGTCTGGAGCCTGCTTCGGAATCTGTGTCCACGTCTCTGTCTGCCCTTCTCCTGCTTGTGCTCTGTCTCTTTCTCTCTCTCTGTCTCTCAAAAATAAAGGAACATTAAAAAACAGAAAAGAGTCTGATGCTTAACTGACTAGACCACCCAGACACCCCAAATAGAGACTATTTTAATCCCAACATCTAACTTGAAGCTGCTCCCACCATTGGAATTAGGAAGCAGGCTCACAAGCAGCACCTGTGACTGACATCCTTTTTTATCACAGACTCTCTACTGGTCCCAGCTTTGCCTCTGACTGGCTAATCCAGGGCAGGTAACCTCAGTCGTGCTCCTCAGTCACCTGGTAAGCAAGTGTGGCCTGGGGCATTTTATGAGCTATTGTATTTAGTGAGTCCCATGGAGAATGTAGAGTCATAGGTGAGACCAAGAAAAAGATATCTTAGAAAGTTATTATGCCAGTAGGTTGTGTTGAATGACCTCAGGGCTTCCTTTTTAGATCATCTTAATGATATTGTTTATATAGCATTTTGTACTTTTCATCTGTTTTTTCCTCCCGTACCTATGTCTATGTTACTTACTTTAAAAAAAAGGGGGGGGGCAATTTATTTAAGTTGTGATCAAGGGAAGCATGTTAAAAAATGTTATTTGTGAAACTTAGCCATGTAGAAGATTTTTATTTTTTTAAATGCTTATTTATTTATTTTGAGAGAGAGAGAGAGAGAGAGCAGAGAGGGGCAGAGAGAGAGGGAGAAAGAAAATCCTAAGCAGGCTCCACACTCAGTGTGGACCATGATGTAGGGCTCAATCCTGCAACCACGAAATCATGAACTGAGCGGAAACCAAGAGTTGGATGCTCAACTGACTGAGGCACCAGGTGTCCCAGCCATGTAGAAGATATTTAAATTTTCACTTTACTCTATTAAAATAGGAAGTTTTGGGGCACCTGGGTGGCTCAGTCGGTTGAGCATCCGACTTCCGCTCAGGTCATGATATCACAGCTCATGAGTTCAAGCCCCGTGTCTAGCTCTGTGCTGACAGCTCGGAGCCTGGAGCCTGCTTCGAATTCTGTGTCTCCCTCTCTCTCTCTCTGCCCCTCCCATTCATGCTTTGTCTCTCTCTCTCTCTCTCTCTCTCTCTCTCTCTGCCAAAAATAAATAAACATTAAAAAAATTAAAATAGGAAGTCTTAATTTTTAAAAATACAGCTTTCAAATGTTTTCCTCTGGTGAGAATCACGTTCTTAGAATTTTTACATTGTTGGTTTCATGAGAAACACAGGGATAACAAATCAATGTTTATAAAAATTCTCATCTTAAAAAAAAATAAATGAATAAAAGAAAGGTATGAAAGACCCGGACACAGTGACTCCCACCTTCAGATTCTTTTTCTATTACAGATGGACTATATTATTTAATATTTCACTCTCCCAGATATTTTTTTTTAATGTTTTATTTATTTTTGAGAAAGTGAGAGACAGAGCGTGAGCGAGGGAGGATCAGAGAGAGAGGGAGACACAGAATCCAAAGCGGGCTTCAGGCTCCAAGCTGAAGGCACAGAGCCCAATGCGGGGCTCAAACTCACAACCTGTGAGATCGTGACCCGAGCTGAAGTCGGACACTGAACCAACTGAGCCATGCAGGCACCCCTCTCAGATACTTTTTGAGTGCCTACTGTGTGCAGTATATTCTGCTGGCTTTGACTTTTGTAATTAGTTATCTAATGGTACCCTTATAATTAAAGTGATGTGTAAAATAGCAAAACATTGGGGATACTAACTAAATTATTTGTGGGGAGGTATTTCTTTAAATGGCATATTAAGCACCAAATTCAGGGAAGATTTCAAAGAACTGTCTTGGACTTGCCAAAACAAACATAGGAGAAATAATCAAAACACACAGATAATCTCTATGAGAAGCATAACAACAAAATGTCACAAATCAAATGACAGAACAGCTCAATAGAATATAGGATTCTGGGAAGCACAGTTAAAACAAATACTCATAAGCACCAAAAAATTTAGGTCTTATGACTGATTATAGAAAAACCGAATATTTAGGAGACACTTTATTTTGTGCTTGTTAATTTTAGCCATCGATGTGACTCAGTAAAAATAGCAAGTTACCATATTTTTCCTTGTTAGCTTATTCGTTATTTGAGTACAAAATACCTTACTTTCCATGGTTGTCGGGAGTATTTTACTTGATGTTCTGGGAGGCAGATATTATTATTGTTTTTATGATTGCTTTAACTATTACTGTGTCATAATATTCTAGCCTAAATGATGGTAATCTCTGAAAGCCACTCTGTGCTTGCCTGTTGTTTGTTCCTCAGATGTGTGCCTGAACTGAGCTTTATGTACCTATTTGAGTAGTAGTCCTTCTGGCTTGACTGGTCAGTGTGTCCTTGTATGTGTGTAATCTTAGACAACATGCGTAGGTTAGAGAAATGATAGGACCTAAATCCATTACCTTGGGTCTCTGTTCTTCCAACTTCATAATATTTGGAAATGAACTCCAGGGACTCATGAGTTGCATGAACTAAAGGGCAAAGAACATCCCAATATAAAATGATATGCTGCTGTTAAGGAATAGTCTACGATAGATTAATCATGAGGTGAATTATAAATATTTCACATACTAATTATATTAGTTTATGGAGATAAAACACCATATGAAGTGTTCCCAGCGCACTCAGCAAGTTAGATGTGCTTTGCATGTTAATTGACTTACTTCTTCTTCAAGGCCGATGATCATGAATCCCTGAAGAAGACAGAAATTTTTATCGTCCTATCATACATTCCTGATCTTTGTACCAGGCTGACACCTGCCTTTCCCCAAGAGTTCCTTTCCTTTGGATTGTATCGTGGGTTCTTGATATATTAGGATGGTGAAGCAGAGAACAGTGCCTGACATATTATTAGGGACCCAAAGAATAGGAATGGGCTCAATCAAAAATGACATCAAATAATGTGTTGGGTGCTAGAATTGTGTTGGGTGCTCAAGTAAGAAGGTAAGTTCTTTCTTTTGGGGACATGACATACTTTCCAACTTGTTTTTTTAATGGTAGGAGTAAATATCATATTGAACACTTGACTATATGGAGAGAATCAACCAGTTTGGTTTTCTCAGTGTCATTGAGGTCATAAATGGCTGATTCATTTATTAATTAATGTATTTATTTAGTCACTTTTTTGAAAATGTTTTTTGAGCACCTGATAGGATAAGGAACAAGGAAAATATAGGGCATGTCCTGAGAAAACTTAAAACCCAGAGTGGTAAGTCTCATGTTAGGGAAACTATAGGGTACTAAAGAAAAGAACAGCGGATCTAATTTATCTTATCAAGGAATATATACTTCAATGGGAGAAAACAAGATAACATATGAAATATTAGAAAAACACGTAGAACAGATATGTAAAATTGTGTAACAAACCAAGAGCCCACATTTTTAACAGACACAGTTGGTGACCAAGTGCTTTCATTTAATTAAATCTGCAATGCAATTTCTTTCATTATTATTTGTTATCTTTAGTTACCTACTGGACACTCTACTTATATTCCACAGTTGTAGAAACCATCCCTTCATTTCTTCTCTATTCCAGCCACTGAATTGTTTCTCCTCTTGTGTTAAGGAATGTCACCACTATCGATCTGCACAAGCTAGCAGCTTTAGAGTTACCCTTAGCCTGTCCCTCCAGTAACCAAATCAGATATTTCTGTTATCTTCATTGCTTTTGATACCAGCTGCTTCTGTCTGTCCCAGTGCCTAACAAATACTTGTTATTTTAGTAGGCTGACTCCTTTGTGTGACGTAGGGTGGCCACCTTGATTGCATCTCTTCGGGAGATCCTTCACTGATGGTCATTAGCTTTCCACAGTTTGTCTAACAGTATAATCACTCAGGAAATATGTGATGAATGAAGAAATGAAATGAAGCTATTCAGGTTAGTACAGTTCTTTATACCATTTGTGTTCTTGTATTGCTCAAACACAGACAATAATGAGAAGTACTGAGAACCATTGAGTCACATTCTAATCCTAGACGATTCAAAATCAGTGTGGAATAACTGAAAAACATAGAGGCTTTGGGTCCAGCTCAACTTGGATTTGAAACTCATCTTTGCCCCCTAGTAACCACTGTTGCCTTAGCTTTTAACAATACTTCTCATCCTTTAATTTCCTAATCAGTAAAATGGAAATAGTAAGACAAATCTCTTAGGATGATGATTAAATTAGCCAGTATATGTAAAACCCTGCATAATATGTGGTTCCTTGTCTTCCTTTAGAATATGATCACATGGCTGTTGGAGAGCCATGTTTTAAACAAATTGATTTTATCTTTGGATATAGATAGAACAACCTCCCTTATTTGGAGAGTGGTAGTGATGGTGAAACTTTGATTCCTTATCCTCTCATTTTACTATCATTTTTCTCAGCCAACGAGCATTTACAACTCAAGGATAATAAGAAGAAATAAAACATTGTTAATATAATTATAAGGGTACAGTGGATCCTCATATTGTTAACAGATGGGGTGGACTTGGCAAACTTCTTATGCTACACGTGGGTGCCTCTAGGTCTGATGGAAGACCACTTTTCCTTTTATTTGACTACTCACTTTTTTTCAAACCCTAAACTTTAAGCAACTGTCCCTCTTCTCGGGCTGAACTCAAATAGCTAGCCCTGATACTTCCAGAGCCAAGATCTCAGGACCCGTGCCTCCCTCAATACCCTCAATAAACTTTATCCTTCCTGGTCTTCCACTGCTCTTTGTTTTCACTTCCTCCTCTGAACTCAGCCCTTAGTGCCTCTCCCTTCGTTCACAATCAGTCTTTCAGTGCTTTCTGACATTTCTTACACAGAACAGAGCTGTTACTTATCTTTTTTGTTGTTATTTAACGTTTCCTGTTTATGGCTTATTTTGCCAGTGTTAGTGTCAGCTCTTTTGGAACAGGAATACTACCTATATTGTACTTATTAGTTTGTCGAGACTTTAACAGTGTTCTGGTTTGTTGACTAATTGATAGATTGTCTAAAACAGATATAAATGTTGTGAGTGGCTCAGATTCCCTTGTGTCTTACAAGAATACTCTTAATAGATTCTCAATATTCCTAAAATATTTGTGTACACAGTAAAAATTCCAATTTATTTATAATATTTTCAATAGTAGACCCACCCACCCTTGCTGTTTCTTCCTTTCTTGTTGTCAACATAATTACTGGGTATCTTTTATGAATTAGACATGATACCAAGAATTAAAAGACTGGAGAGGTAGCTTGAGTAATTTAAGGGACACTGAATTTAAGTGGCACCTTTAGCTAAAAAAAACCCTCATGTATGTATACAATCTGTCTCCTCCTTAGGTGACTGTAAGGCAGGTCAGAGTGCTGATGACTGTGGAGTGGCTAGGTATTAAGAAACCACTTGGGGGTATTGGGGGTATTGTTCAGTGGCATGTCCCACCTATGGACTTTGATTCCCTGCCTTCTGGACAAGTGTTCTTTGCACAGTGTTCCCTTGGCCGTCATGATAAGCACAGGAAAGGAACATTACACGGTGGGGGGGGGAAAGCAAAACCGACTGATTCCTTCATGCTGTCCTATGGGACAGCTTTTGGGAAACGGGATACTCTAACAGCCTGTAACTTACCCCTCACAAGAACTTAAATGACTACATGTACTTTTCCTTTAGATAAGACTTCTATCTTGTATTTATTTCTAATTGTTTTAGCAAATGGAAACATCTTGCTATGCATGTTCTTGAAGGTTTTTGAAAATCCATAGCATTTAAACGTGCAGTAGAAACGGTCTAATTAAGATGAAGTAGCTGACAACTAAAGCATAGTGTGTTGAAATGAATTTTGCATATCAACGATTAATGAATATTAGAACTCGGTTATCATTCTACACAGGTTTTACAAATTAAAGAAATATATATTTAAGCCAAAGACTTTTGAAGGGTTTGGGAATAATTTTCATTTATGCATGTATGTGTTATTAAGCTCCTATTGTATTAAAACACTATCACTACGCTTTGGAAGTGACAAAGTGAAGGAAATGAAAGCTCTCCTCTCTTTCAATTCTTACACCCGCTTCATCAGCAAATCCTGATACAGGCCCCTTCTCACTTCTTTTCTATTCCCCCTACTGTTCTCCCATCTTCGAAGTGATTCCTTGCAGTCTGTTTTCCATACAGTAGTCAGTGTAAAGTTTCCTGATATTAAAAAGTAATAAGACATCTCATGAAATACACAAACAGTTGTCATAGAAATACAAGAGATTATACAAGAAGATGTTTAAGCTTTAGAAATATGTGAGCATAAGAGTCATGTCCTGGTTGTAGGTATTCTGACCCACTGTGTCATGAAATCTGTGAAAAATCATACGTTTCAGAAATAATATTGAACATAACAAGCTTAAATGAAGCAAGTTAAAGTCAACTTAAAATTGCGTTCCTCAGTTGCAGTAGCTACATTTCGAGTGCTCCGTAGCCATATGTAGCTAGTTGCTACTATATCGGACACTACAGATAGAAGCCATTGCCATCATCACAGAACACACTATATCACAGTCCTAGAGAGTCTTTATCAAGGAACAGGAATCAAGATAAACAACAAAAGAACAAAGTTTGGCAATGAGGCTAAGCAAGGTAAATCTAGACAAGGAATTTACGTGCTGAGCAAGAGACACAACTGGACGAATGGGATTTACTCCTTTGTCAAAGGCTTCCTGAAGCCCTGCAAGGAATTACATAATTACTGGTATCTGTACCTGTGTTAAATTGTGTAGTATATCCCATCATGTGATAAATGTGCTAAATGGTTTGGGAGGATAGAAGGGGCCATTGAAAAGATTCCATGGAGAAAGATTGCGATATCCTGGTTCATGAAGTATTATTACTAGAATGCATGTGGTGGTGGTTGGAATCTTGAATGCCTGTCTTCTTTTCTCATTTTGCCGCCCTTCCATACCATTGAAGATATAAAAGTATCCATTTTGATAAATAGCCATCGCACTCCTATAGGGCTTAGGTGTATTTCAGCATCTCTTTTTACGTATTAAGAGAATACAGTAAAAGGCAAATAACTGGTTTATTCAAACTGAGTCAGAAAACATAAAACCTCTAACCTTGAATTTCATTAAGTTGAATTATTTTGGATTCCTTAAGCAAATATGACTCAGATTGTACATGTAATGTGCATTGGAAACAATCGAAACATGTATATGGATACAATCCCAAATACATAGAATGGTGTTGATGTGCTTGCAGCACGGAGCCATTTTGGTTAGAGGATTATAATAGCAGCTTACTTATACTTTTGGTGAGATGGTATAAGCTAATGATGTAGCCGTTAATTTGAATTTAGCAGACATTTTAAATATAGGTTTCTCTTACAGAGACAAAAGTTGCAATTTAAAGCTCTTTGGTGGTCTAAAAACAGCTTAATTCTGTAGTAGCATGGTAATAAATCCTAATCCAGCTTATACAGTGATTGTAGTATGTCATGTTTGCAAGAGATTGCACAACTGCTTTCTCTGGTTTTTATGTTAATTTAAAAATATTAAACATAAAACCTTATAACATCTTCATGCTGAGATAAACTGTTCAATTTAACTTGTGCTCAAGCAGCAGCTGTCAGGAATTATCTTGTTCCTAGTGCTTTTTGCTATCACCTCGTGCCCTTTCCTGTTGGAGACACAGTGTAGGATGATAAAGCTCACCTTGTTAGGATTTATTGCTTAAGTAATACCTGTGGCAAGATGAACATTGGAAGCCTAGGGGTTGACTGCTGATTGAGTGATGTCATTCATTGTATCATTATTAACTTTACTTTTTAATTGGTCGAAGGGGACAAAGTAAAAGTTGCCTATGAATCTTACCTGCATTTTGTGAGCATATTCGTTACTTCTTTTTGGGTGTCACTAACTCAAATATTTGACGAATTGCTTGTTGTCCACTTTAACTACTATTTTACAAATGAAAAGCAAACAGAATCTCTGTTTTCCTGACAGAGATAATTTCCACAATTTAGAAGTAGGGCTATTTCAAGATTAGTTATACAAGGGAAATGATTTTCCTGTTAATGACTGAACAAACTGAAGGAAGTGTTGGTGTGGGCAGACCCAAATGGTTAATATTCCGAAAATCACTGCCACCTCACTTCTGAATGTATTACATTCTTTCATTTGGGAGGCTTTATTTAGAACGCTCAACTTTAGATCTGGATTCCTTGATTATGGATTAGCTACTAAGTAGGGTAAGGAGAGGAGAGATGTATGGTAGGAGCAGAGTGCAAGGCTCACCTTGGCTAAACATTTGCTGCAGATGGGCCATCCTGAGCATAATTCTCATGTAGGAAATTAACAATTGGATTATGATTAGAAATACATATATGATGAGAGGGTTTTTTTACTTATGAAATGTATTTTTGCCTTCTACTCACTGCCATTTAATGCATATTCCCTCAAGTTTGTAATTATATAAGTATATAACTAGATAAAACTTTGAAGACTAGGTCGATGAAATTACAATATACCATTCATTTAGATTAATCAATTGTTAACATTTTACACATTTTTAAGTATCTGTCTATGCAAATATATACTTATTATGAATATTTATTGTTATTAGTAGCCTTTTGTTTGAACCATGTAAGAATTAGTTGTAGACATCATGACCCTTCACATGTAAATAATTCAGTATGTGTCTCCAAAGAATAAGGTTATTCTCCTACATGACCGTAATAAAATTAGTATACTTAAGAAATTTAAGATTGATTCAAATTTATGGTCTTATATGGAATCCATATTCAGAGTTTCCCTATTATCCTTATAATGTCCTTTATAACTATTTTTTCCTCATCTAGTATCCAGTGAAGAATGACACATTGTATTTTGTTTCAGTGTCTCTTTGTTTTCCTTTAATCTAGATTTTATTTTTCTTTAGGACATTGACATTTTTGGAGATTGAGCCCAGTTATTTTGCAGAATATTTGTCTGCAAATATTGTTTCCTCATGACCAAGTTCAGATCGGGCACTTGTGGCAGGAGAACTACATTGGTGATTTGTGTCTTTGTCAGTGTATCATACTGGGAAATACACATCACGTGTCCTGTTACTATTTATATTAAGTTTGATCACCTGGGTAAATTGATGTCTACCAAATTTCTCCATTAAGGTACCATTTTTTTTTGTTTTTTTGCAGTTAGTTAGTCATGTGGGGGCTGCATGTAATGAATTTTCGGCCTTCTGTGTGAAAAACATTGAGCTTGCTCAGGTCTTATGATTAAGAATGAGTCATTGCTTGCAGTAGTACTGTATGGAGGTAGAGGAGGGGGTGTTACTCAATAATTAGACCCACAAGTCACCGTCCATTTTATTTTAAGGAAAATATTGATTGATTGAGATTAATATTTTATTGTTCTCTCTACTAAGGATCGGATTTGTAGATGAGCAAGTATCTTCATATTTCAGAATTTTCCATTTAAGTTTTAGAGAGGCTTATACTTGGTGGTGGTGGTGGTGGTGGTGGGAATATTTTTGGACAAAATAAGACATTTTTTTGATCACCATTTTTCTGTGTGCTTTAGTTGAATACAAATAGACAGTTAAAAATATAAATACATCTCCTTTATAAGGTTTTTTTACTTTAAAGCATTAAACCATGATATTAATACAGCCATGTGGCTTTAGAGAGAGATCACGGCCTTTTGGTCTTTATGTGCCTTTTTTAGTCCATGAAGAAGACACCTGAATTCCTACTTATGATATATGCACTTATCATGTCATCATTCTTCCTGTGTGAAAATCATATAAACACCTGAAGTTAGCCATTTGACTTCTCTGCAAGGGAAAATTTATAGTGGTTGTAATCATGGTAATAACAAGTATGATATTTTGTATTTATTAAGTACACAAAGAATCATTTGCAGTGTTTAAGTGGTCCACAGCCAGTTCATATCCGTGGCATAATGAAAGGTGCTTCAGGCTTTCGAAGACCAGGAGTCTCTGCTTTGCCACTTTGTACCAGCGTCAATCTACCAGTGCCACTTTCTACCAGTAAATGCAAAACTCTTAACCTTGTTGAACCTCATTATGTAGAATGGAACTAAAGCTGTAAGGGTCAAGTGATGCTACATTATGTTGTAAAGGTGGCATTCTATCAAAATTGTGCCATCTAAGTGTCCTCAGCTGTTCAGGGACTGTAATTTGTTCCTCTTTTGTGTCCATATGTGGTAGGCACCTCGTTAGGGAAACGTTTCGAGGTTGTCCTAGAGCGATATTACTCCTTTCGGGTTTCTTTCTGTTAATTCTTTGTTTATGTCACAAGTGCAGGTAGCGTTTATCCTGATGGGCTGTCTTGGTTCATCTTCTCTCTTCTTCCCGGTTAGACTCTGGCCCACATTAGGCATTTAGTAAACGTTTGTGGAATGAATAAGTAAATGGACACTGTTTCATTTATAAACATAATAGGTAAGCTTTCAGTTCCTTTTTTTCCCAAAGATAAGGAATCAGCTTTCTTCTTCTTTTTTATATTTATTTTTTATATAAGGAGTTTTATAGATCATACGTTGCTGGATTATACATCTGGTGCCATTAGCAGTCCAGTAATGGAAAATAAAAAATAAAATAAAATAAAAATAAGAAAACCACAAATAATTGCCCAACAGTTGAGAAAAAGGGAGAGGTGGCAGATAGGGACAGTGAGAAAACATGCCAAGAGAAAAAGACCACACTCAATAAGTCTGTTGCATAAATCAAAAGGGTTTATGTCATAACATGAACATGTGCCATTCCTGCTCGTATATTGAATTTCAGTAGTTGGTTGCATAAAGAAGTAAAGTGTAATGAAACTGGCAAGCAAAGTATTCCCCAGTCAGCCTTATCTTTGTTCCATTTGTCCTTCAGATAGAGCTTTTCTTGCCTTTTTCAATAAAATCCATCCGGCTTTTTTTTTTTTTTTTTTTTTTTTGCATCTCTCAGTAACTGAGCTGAGAAGACCAATGAGATTCAGGGCTTTTATAGTTCTTAGCAGCTGCTTTTTAAGAGATCAAAACTTAGAATGCTGCTACATGGTATTAAGGCTTAACTATTGATGTGTCCCTATAGGGGATATGTTTTTAGGGGGGTAGGAAGAGGGAAAGGGGGAGGAAGGTGAAGGATGACCACTTCACACATACTTGGGACAGTAAACTTTAATCTCCTTGTTTCCTAGGATCCTCTTTGCAAGCTCAGTGCTGAACCTGACTGAACTGACTGCCCTTCGGCCTGACCTTGGGAAGTTGAAAAAGATTCTGTACTTCCATGAGAACCAATTGGTATATCCTGTCAAGAAATGTCAGGAGAGGGATTTTCAGTATGGATACAACCAAATTCTCTCATGGTAGGTATAGATTGTATCATTATATTTAGTTCTTTGCTAAAAGATTTCGCTTTTAAATCTGAAGACCTACTGTACACTTATTTAGAAAACATCTTGGAATAGGTGCATAAGTGTAAACATACCTTCCATGGTAGTAGTAATTGCTTGTGCCTTTGCTGTATATATATATGTATACGTATACGTATATATATATACACACACAGCTAACCCTCTTATAAAATACACATATGTAACAATCTAATGATGTATGTTGAACTAGTTATCTATTTTCTACAACATTCAAAATAGAATCAAAGTGTCCACAAGGCGCCATCTTTACCCCTTGGTTCCATCCTGTATTGTAGAAGGGGTACTTTTAGAAAAGAGCAGTTAGTCAATTCTCATCCATTCTCATTTACCAACCACTTTCAATATATCCAGCTGAAATCAAAATAGAAATTTATAGAGGAATAAATAATAGACCAAGGTTTTTTTTTTTTTTTTTTTTTAACTGTTTGTAAGAGAAAACTATGGGAAATGAATCTTTAGGTGGTTGGTTTTTTTTTTTTTTCCCCTCATTGAGTCTTCTGAAATCGCACAGCCTTAAAATACCATGACATTTCAAAGGTGATGGTCCTTCTCTGTTGTTACTTCCACAAAGTGTATCTCTTGAAGCTTAGTTAATGAAAGAAGTTAATAACAAGTCTGAAATGGCTTTGCTGGTGTATCCTATTCACATAACTGCAACAATCAAATAGAATCAATTTGGCAGTGATAGGGTACATCCTACCTTTTTTAATAGTTCTTAGCAATTGGGATTCATGATGTGTTTAAACAGACTCCCAACTCCTACAGCATATTCCATAGTTTAGTTGACATAGAAAAACAACTCTATGGTAATATTTCCGTGTTTCGAGCATTTCGTAAATGTTTTCCTGCAATCATTTTTACAAGCTGCTTCAATTGTGAAGTGGCAGTGCTATCAAAATAGAGTGGAACTGCTTCACGTCAAATGTCTCATAAAAAAAGCAACCGTGTTGAAATTTCATAATAAAATTAAAATACTTTATTTTATCTTGAAACAGAGAAGGGAAATATGTTTTAAAAACAAAAATAAAATCATTCTGTGCCTTATCAATATGGAAAACATTTGTAATATTCTTTTGATTTCTTGAATTAGCATCATTCTTTTCCTCAGATAGTGTGTGTTTATTACCCCTGAGAAATAACTGGGGAAAAAAATTAAGTCTATTTTTCCCTTTATGGGTGGCTTTAAAGTTAATGGAAGTTACACCCACTCATATCAGAGAGAAAATGCATGAAAAGAATATTTCTGTAGACCGTCTTGGATATTTAATTTAGCGGAGACTGGGTTTTTAGGAATGTAAGTAGTTAGGTTGCATGCCCTAGGAGGGCAGATGTCTATAAAAAATTTCAGCTCACTACCCCTCATCTCTCTGTTTTATAAAAGATTGTGTTTGGTCGAAAGGAATGAGACTATAAGGGTTCCAACATGATTTTCCAGCATTGCTCTTCTTAAGAGGGTAAACCGATCAACAAGCTCGGAGAGAAAGAAGGGGACTCGATCATCGGTTGGCCTCTTAATGAGAAAAAAATGGTTCACAGTTGTCCAGAGGAAAAATAAGAGTGTCAGGAAGCAGTCCTGTTTCAGATTCTCTTCGAAAAGTATGACTCTTGCTTCCTCAAATGTTTCTTTAGTTTTCTTGCTGACTTCTGCTTTTGTTGGCACTGTCGGATTTCTTTCTTGACCGTGTGGCAGTTAAGGACTTTAGAGGTGACTGACATAAGCACTCACCTTAAATAGAGGTTTCACTAGCCCTCTGACTTATGAACACATGTCGTAACAGTATATTATGACCTGTGGGTCGCTATTACAATATGTGACATATGGTGAAAACAGACTAGCTGTAAAACATCCTTCAACTTTTGGTATATTATTATATTGGCTTCCTTATTGCTTGGTGTTGTGTCAGCACTTCTGTGACATTCTTTTGTGTTATCCGTGCTGTTATCACCCCTACCCCCAAATTTCCACTAGGTTGCAACTAAAAAAAAAAAAAAAACTTGTATGGAAAAGCAGTTTTGCAGGGGAGGCATAAAGGTGGCAGTTCAACATTCCTTTTGTAGGTTTTTTGTTCCGCTGTGTATTAATAATAGGAACTTTGGCTGTCCTCAGTAAACGAAGGATTTGCTTTGGTATTCCTATTCTATAAGCTCTGCTTATTCATTTGTGTTTTGCCGTCTTGCGGACTTTTTAGTTTTCTTGATCTGTCATTTTTAGGGTGAAATAAAATTAACTGTTGTTTGAACTTATATAGCTTCTCACTAAAACGTTTGTATGCATTTTGCTGAGATCCCATGACACCGAGACCCTAAATCATTGCCTAAGGCAAAAATCTTTGCTTAAATCAAAACAATTGTTTATTAAATCATTTTTTTGACTCATAAAGGGAACATACTCCATATTCAGGTTTTATCCAGCTTGCCCATGGTTATCATTCGTGTTCATTGGTTTTCAATAAAATGTTATGGGCTGTTTTGAACACTACTGACATAGTTATGACACCTAAAATTTGTTTTCACATTTCCTTATAATAATGTATTTTAGATTATTTTTATTTAAAAAATATTAAAGGGAGGAACACAATGTATCCATCAAAAGTAATAGCTAAAATTATATTTATTTCATTTACTTATGAAGGTCCATGGTATTGTGGTCCTTCTTCTTTGGCCACCCCAAATATAATATAATAGTGAAATAAGTTGTTTGTAGAGATATCCCATATAATTCTTCCTGTACAGTTCCAGAGCTTTAAAAAACCTAATGGTTTCTTGAAGCAAGGACTAAACATGAAATAGACTTTAACCACGTGTTTGAAGGTATGCTCTTGTGGGAAGTAGCTTTATCTGAACTCATCTCCTTGAAGGTAGTGAAAGGGATTGGCAGATGTTCTCTTCAGTGTAGTATGGTGTAAAACGATGTATATCACTGACACAGAAACCCAACGTGGGTATTTGGGCCACAAAGGAAAAGGTCCTGCTGTACTGACTGTTGATGTTATAGAAAGTCCTGGCATTGCAGAAAAATAAACTTTGTTTGGAGCCTCATAAGATCCCAATAAATTATTTGATTCCTCTCCTGCCTTTCTTTCCTGATGCCAGAAATCAAACTTACCACGATACAATGCTAATGAAACTAATTCTCTATTAGAGGCATTTTAGTAAATACTATGGGAAGTGCTGAGTTCTTTACAAGCCCAAGGACAGTATAAACTCTGATTAACACAGAGGACTTAGGCTTATGAAAAATAGCTGTGAGTGAGTGTGGGTTCATCATTTGCATTTATCCTTTCCCTTTACAGCCTGGTGGCTGATGTGGTGGTATTCAACTCGGTTTTTAACATGGAGTCATTTCTCACCTCTATTGGAAAATTTATGAAGCTGATTCCTGATCACAGACCCAAGGATCTGGAAAGCATCATCAGACCCAAGTGCCAAGTTATTTACTTTCCCATCAGGTTTCCTGATGTGAGCAGGTCAGTATGTTTGGCTCTGTTTTCAATATTGTATCATACTTTATTCACCAAATGTATAGAAATTGGTGGTGTTCTTGCCAATTTTAACTTTTCAGCGTAAGCATGGTTAATTGGAGAATCGAATTCTATTTCACCATGCTGTGATTTACAAACATTTTAAATAATCATGTGTCCAACCTATCACTGAATGGTTAGTTCTGATATTGAGTTCGTCCTTTCTTTTCTGTTATTTATTGGTGTCCCAAAGCAAGCTGCTTTGGCTTTTTAACACTTACTGTTTTGTTTCTTTATTTGTTTTGTTGCAGAAGTCATTCATTGTTAAGCATGTTTCTCAGCCTTTGCATTCAGCTTATGCCCATGGGCTTATATGTATATAGCAAACTGTTCTAAGTAAATCAGTGTTAAATTGCACTGCTTGGGTTACTTTCATTTCCCATGCTATTTCCTTCTATTTTTTTCCTTTTTCCATTTTTTTTTATTATTTATATTATCTTAATAAAGAGTTAGGTCTTCTATATTAGGTTGCAAATACACTTAATTGCCATTTCTCTTTCTCTGTTACTAAGGACATTTTTTATTACCCCTGTTGCTAGGCCCACCCTGAATGAGCAGTGGATGATGTGGCTCAAAGGGAACATTCTCAAATTCCTTTTCACTTCTGATTAAACCTAGCAAAACGGTTTTTATTACCACTAGGAATATTTCTCCCGTGTGAACAGAAAGTTTTCTTCAGTGGGACTCATCCTAGCTGGGGATGCTGCTGTTTGTAACTGACGATGTCCTTAAAAAGAGTTCAGGGACAGCTGTTTGTTCCCCATCCCTGAAATGAAATCAGGAAACAATTTAATGTCTGCACATTATGCAGGAGGTCAGCATTATTTTCTGTATTCTAGATTTAGATTTTGCTGTGGGATCAGTAGTCCTCATCAGCACTCAGAATGCTGATTTATTTGAGGACTTTACTAGTTAATATTTCATTGAAGAAGAATCTGCCTAATACCAAGTCAAGTTAGTGAGTCATAAAATTTAAGTTCTACAACCTTGCCCAATTTTTACTTTATGGAGTTCAGAAAACAGAGGCCCAGGGAAGCAGGAGACTGGCTTGCACTCACACTGCTGATTATTGTCACACATTGGATTAAAGTTTAGACCCTATGACTTTTGATCCAGTTTTATGTTTACTGCTCATACTTCCTATCAGCAAAGGTCATATGTCAAAAACATTTAATCATTTGTGTGCAGTTTTGACAACTATCAAGCTAAGTGACACTAAGATCAAATTCGATTTTCAGTTACACATGTGTATGTATAAATATGTATATGCATATATAGTTGTTGTATTTGTATATTTATATATATAATATGTGGGATGAGAGAATTTCAACTTTTGGAAAATATAATTGTTACACTTTAGGATCTATGATGAGCTAAAACACAGTTTATGTTTTAGTCCACATTTTTAAAATATGAACCTTATTTTTTGATACATTTTTAAGTTTTTCATATAATATATACTCAAAATGTACATCTTTAAGTGAGTACATAATTATACTACATCTTAATTATTACCACTATAGAATTCCAAATAAATAATGTATTTTAAAATTCATTTGCATCTGATATATTCCTACAACATCATATACTTAATACACCTGTGGCAATTGAATAGTTTATTAATTTGGACTATATTACCATAAATAAATCTAGCTAAATGGAAGAAGGTTAAGAAATATTGTGGCCAAGATAACATTCATAAGCAAGGTCTTAGCCCAGAGTGTTATTTGAATTATTTTCAAATGGTAATTTGCTTTATCCACCCCAAACTCATATAGTGTAAGTAAGTGATTATTTGCATGAATGACAATCATTCTAATGCCTGCAGTCTTAAAAGAGTATTATTTTGTTGAGATGTTGAAAAATATTTAGTAATTCCAAAGGCAACATAACCAAGATGATGGAAGAAGAAAAAACTTTTGAATGCTCTTATCTCTGTCCCTATACAAATATTTTTTGGTCATGGCAAAAATAAATTTAAGTAAAAACAAAGTGGAAGATACAATTAAATTATTAATACAATGTGCTATGATAGTGTATGCTCTAATGGATATTCATCAGAGAAAGGGAAGAGCCATATTTCAGCAAAAAATATGAGGATTTATAAAGTTGATAACAGTTATAGTTCAGAGCACATCAGTCACATAGGACTTCAGAAGGATTGGCTTTTGGCAACAGCTCTTACCTATTGCCCTGCTAGCCCCTCACTGCCTCGTTCTCAAAGACCAGAAAAATAGTAGCAAGAAAGAATATCTCTTGAAACTATCGTTATATGTGTTAAACATCTGGGGATGGGAAAGCTCTTAAACACTGTAGACATACATACATACATTGTGTTTGGGTCTTGACTGCCCCTTGCTAGCTCTGCAACCTATGCAAGTATAATGACCCTGAGCCTAGGTTCTTTAACGATTATGATTATTACATTTACGTCATCACCTCATAGGCATTGTGTAGTGACTAAAGGAAATAATGCATATGTGAAATGCCTAGCATAGTGTCTGGTATGTAATAGCCCCCCTAGTAAAGACTAATTCATCTTATTAATTAACCCACTCCCATTGTTATGTAACGTAGAACATTTATTGCCACCTGAATATAAAGGACTGACTTCCTCTCTGCCCTCTCTTAATTAACATATGAAAATAGAGAAAAATTCTGCCAAAGGAGCAGTCTAATATAAATAGAGAGATTCATTTATTATTCTCTTTATCATCCTGACTCAGTCTTTGGGCCTCATAAGACCCTACCATCCATTGATGGGGCCAGTTCCTTACTTTGAGATGCTTTTCTTCTGCCAATTTTCCTCCTTCTTCCTTGAGCTTAACCTCCATATTTGGTCATCATACCTGCTGTCTTGCAGATACTCTGAATTTGTTTGTACTTTTCCCTTAATTTGATTAGAAGAACATCCAAGAACATACTTATTAGTCTACTCTCAGTTCATATGGTCCCTGTGAGCTGCCTGGCAAACAGACCACATTTCTCATCCTATAGATAACTAATCATGCATTTTCCTTTCTTTGTAAACTGCTGATTCCAAATATCCTATCTTCATTCTCAGATCATGACTGAGAAAATAGAAACAATCGGCAGAGAATTTATGTATGCTGCCACCGCCGCGTCTGCCCATCCATGTGTTCCTGGGTTCATATTCTCCTTCTTCGCACCTGTTGTGTATGTGTGTGTGTGTGTGTGTGTGTGTGTGTGTTTGTTTTAGTTTTTTTAATGGTCATTTATTTTTGAGAGAGAGAGAGAGAGCCAGTGCATGAGTAAGGGAGGGGCAGAATAAGAGGGAGACACAGAATCCGAAACAGACTCCAGGCTCCAAGCTGTCAGCACAGAGCCCGATGTGGGGCTTGAACTCACAAACTGTGAGATCATGACCAAAGCTGACGTTGGACGCTTAGCCAACTGAGCCACCCAGGTGCCTCAATTCACACCTGTTAATAAAGACGAACTGACGTTGCTTCTGTGTAAGGGTTTTGCCCCCACTTTTGCCAGAGCTCATCCTTCTTGCATACATAAGACTACTATCCTAGCAATGTGTCCTTTGTTCTGCATCATCAGTTCTCCTGTCTTCTGGATCATTACTGTTAGCATAAGAGAAGTGTTATTAGTTTTACATCTTAAAAAAAAAAAGTCCTTCCTTGATTCCACTTCTCCCTTCAGAAACTGCCTGTTTTCTTTCTTTCTGTTAGTAGTGAAACCTCCTGAAGGAGTTGTTTATACTTCTAATTTTATTCCTACTGTTCTCTCTTATAGCTACTCCACTGAAATTGCTTTTGTCGAGGTTACCAATGACTTCCATGCCTCTCTAAATCCTGTGGTCAATTCTCAGCGCTCATCTTACTTGACATATCAGCAGTGTTTGATACACTATGACACATTCTTCAGTTGACTGCTAAGACACACAGGTTGCTACTTCTCAGGCTTCTTGCTGGTTTCTCATCATTACCCTGGCTTTGAACTTCAGACTGGCTATTGGCACTCTTAACACTTAAGGGGCTGGTAGAAGAACAGCCCAGGATTGAAGAGAGGAGAAAAAAGAGTCAGAAGGTCAACATTGAAAGAATTATCCTCTGGAGCAAAGGGAAGAAGACTTTAAGGAGATGGTCAGTATTGAATTCAGAGGACTAAGGTTAAATAAAGTGATGACTAAAACATATCCTTGAATTTGACAGTTAAAAGGTCAGTGGTACCCCTATCCTGCCTTCTGTTAACTCACAAAAAAGTTTCCTGTGTTCTTTCTGACAGCCAGAGAAAGTTAGGCTCCAAGTCTGGTTGAGATCTCTCTCCTTTCCTCTTTGTCTCTCTCTCTCTTTGTCTCTCTGTCTCTCTCTCTCTCTCTCTCTCTCTCTCTCTCTCTCTCTCTCACACACACACACACACACACACACGGATCCTGCTCCTTATGGATGGAAGCACCAAGGTTCAGAGAAGTTAAGTGTCTCCTGGTAGCCACACAGCCAGAGAGGGACAGAGCAAGAACTGGAACTCATATCTCACAATCTCCATCCCATGCTTGGCCCACCACTTATTGTGAATATAATTTCAGAGGTCTTGATTAGCTGATTTCTCAGCTGACAGCAGATTAGCAGCATCAAATTGGGGGTGCGATAAAGGCAGGCTCACTGACAGCAGTAAAAAGTGACAGCTGACTGACAGCTCGACAACAAGGGAGGAGAGAGATAAACTATTTAAAAAAATATATGAGAAGTGAAAAAGCGTAGCAGCCTGAAGCCATTCTATGGCAGGGCAGGCAACTCTGCACATTGAAGAACCCTGCAGACATTTCTCCATGATTGTACGGCTTGTACATCAAAAGGATGACTGTGATTTATTAAAAGAGATTAAATGGTAGCCAGTAAATTCTGTTTAAGAATGTAGGGAAATGCGTAACCCACTTTTGGCAGAAATGATAAATAACAGCAAATGAAGTTAAGCATCATGCCTTACTCTAGGATGTACACGAGCCGTATTCACCTAAAGGAAGATAGTAAACATCTGAACCTTCATATGCAGTTTTAACATCTGTAAGCTTAGGTCACCAGAGAATATTTCAGTGAGCTATCTTTTTTAGATCTTCCTGATGGAGGCTTTTTATGGACAAGATCTCCCTTTGCTGTCAGGGTGGGAGTGTATACACTTCCCCTTTGGTATTGAAGACATCCAGGCCTGTCAGATGATCAGTGGGCAACAAAACAAATTTTGCAATATTAATACCATGCTTTAGCCTGTATGGGCTGCTGTACCAGAATACCATAGACTGGGTAGCTAATGAAAAACAGGGATTTATTTCACATAGTTCTGGAGCCTGGCAAGTCCAAGATTAAGGCCCTGGTAGATTTGGTGTCTGTTGAAGGTCTGTTTTCTGTGTTTGTGCAGTGTTCTCACATGATGGAAGAAGGAACTAGGGAGCTCTCTGGAGTCTCTTTTGTAAAAGCACTCATCCCATCAATGAAGGAGTCACCCTCGTGATGCCCAAAGGCTTCACCTCCTAATACCATCATGTTGTGGACCAGGGTAGGATTTAAACATAGGAATTTTGAGGGAGTAGAAATATTCATCCTGTACCATGCCAGAAGATAAATAGGATCTCAAGACTTGATGACATGAGACTCATGACTGGAAAGCCAATTCTGTGTTAGAGGATATAGATTAGATTGAAAACTAAGGAAATTTCACTGTATATATCAAGAAGGCAAATCTCACGTAGAACTCCACGGATGTGCGATGCAAAGAATAAAAGAAGCAATCCTGCAGCCAACTGAGCTGGACATTGGCTAGAAGAAGCCAGTATTTTCCTTCTCTAAATCAGGTAGCTGCCATACAGGCAAGGCCTCCTACAACTAGGAGATTTACATAGCCAGGCCTTTGTGTCAGTCTTGGTCTAATGAAATCAGAACATCTGAAGAATTGGTAACTTGCTTTCTGGCAATGTCATCTTTAGAAGGTAGAGCTAACCATAACAGTTAACTTTAGTGATTCTTATTTTAGCCCTGCATTGTGGCTAAGCCTATTATGCGTATTTTAGCATTTTATTCTTCCAAAAATTCTAAAAGCTATTTTCCATTTGTAGTTTGAAGTAACTTAGCCATAGAGAATGTAAATAAATAACTTTATGCCTACAGTCATACAGATAGTAAAGGTAGAACAAGAAATCAATCATTTTTAATCCATTTTAGAACCCAAATTCTTTTTCTTTAATTCATTATTTCTATATTGCATGTCCCCCAAAACGAGGTTCTGGTCCCTGATACTTGACCCTGACCACTGAAGAACAAATGATTTATACAAGTGAATTGACAGAAATATCGAATAAAAGGGACCATGTCATGGTAATGTTATAAAAGAAAGGACTCAAGACTTTAGAAAGCCGACTTTTAAAAGGTAGAAGTTTTAAAAAGGAGGATACTGAAGAGGAATGAGAAATTTAAAAAAGAATTCTGATGGTAAAATTGAAGATGGGCCTAAAGAAGCAGAATAGAAAGAATACATCAGAGATACAGCTGTGGGCTTAGACCATTATTTCGTGTTTCTGAATCCTTTTTTTTTTTTCTTTTTTCTATTCGTATTTACGTCTCATTTATCCAAACTCTCTTCCCTTACAAGTAATTGTATAGCGTGACACTCGTGTTACATAGGGCAGTGCCTGCTGCATCACATTAGATGTTTAGGATGGAGTTGACTGCATCAGCCTATCATCACACTTCTTCCAGCTGCCCCCTATAAGATTTGGTATTGAGGGACTGTTCATGATTTTCATAGAACGAGATCATCCCTACTCTCAACAAATTGAATCACAGAAGAGTGTATTGTAGAAATACAGTGAATTACAAAGCGGCATTTCCTATTCTTGAAAAAGATCAGGCCTGCTCAAGGAATTCCCTCAGGGACCATGAGTAGGGAATATCAAAGTGGCTATCATCTGCTTCAAGTAACATAAGGGTGGAGTAAAGGTGAAGAGAGATAAATGCTCGAGACTGTCAAGTCCTGATATTTGTGTGTATTTATTACTTGCTTACCTTCTGAGTCCCATTATATTGTGAAAAAGTTTACATTTTTTTTATTATACTTGCCCATAATTGTTCTAAAAGACCAAGTTTATGTGTTTCCAGCGGAGACCACAAAAAAAAATCCAAATTTAATGAAGAGATGAATGGATGGTATTTCTTTAGGAGTTGAAGGTTGGACTTGGAAGCAAATTGAAGGCTGTATACTTTACATTGAAAAATAGGAGCTGTATTTGGGGTTCAGGTCCCATTTAGGGACCATAGAGAATATCGTATCAATCTTGTTATGATCCGTAGAGAAGAATTTCATATGCTTCTGTAATCATTTCATTACCTATTCTAATTTTCCACTGTATTGGATTGCCAGAGTTGCCAGAATAAACAATAGTAGATTTTACCTGTGAATTTACTCATTTCATAGTAGAATTTGCATTCTGGGGACAGGGGTTATATAAATAGCTTTCCTCCTCCTACATTTTTGACAGCAAAGGAAAGAGAAAAACAAGGTGGTCATTTGGAGTAATCTCAGTTATTGAAACCTTAAGAATTTCTCTCCATGTTTCTCTCCACCTTTTCCATGTAGCTAAAATGTGAAGCCAAAACAGAGGTCTGTGGACTTCACGTAACTATTTTAGAAACAAAAATGGAGAATTTTAAAAACAGTGTGAAAACTTTAAATGAAAACTCTCAGGCTGTGCAAACAAAGGCGAGGAGCCTAAGGGCTTTTTGAAGAATTCTTATTAAAGAAAACACTATTTTACATTGCAAAGCAGATGTGTCACAAAACAACAGCAGATCTGTAATTTGAGAATTTGTGGATTGATAGGACAGAAGGCAGCCCTCGTGGCTCCCCATAGAAAACTTTGTTTTCTGCAGTCAAGAGTCCTGCTTTTGGGGGGCAGGGGTTGCCAGAAAGCACCTTAATCTTCGCACCGTATGAGGTCATGTTTCTCAGATATTTTTGATGAAGTATTAGTTCAACATATTGCTAAAACAACCGCCTTTGCTCCGTTAGGTAATGAAATGGGTCTGTCTTCTTGAATATTAACGTAGGCTTGAAGTAGAAGAAGAAAAGTTTTGCTTTTACAAATTTAAACATATCCATATTTGCTAACAATTATTTTGGCTCTTCAAAATGAATGCAAAAATGTGTTTCGTTTGAATGTCATTTAAAAAAATTTTTATAGAATCACTGTACTAAAAAAAAAAAACTTTTGATAAATCATTCCAATGTTTAACACCACTCACTTTCACGAAATCTCCTTTATATCTAATGCAAATCTTTCATGCTGTGTTATATTCTAACCATCTTCCTCTTACTATTCTTGTGAAGAAAAGAATTTGGTTTCAGCATATATATACAATTCCTTTGTTGGCCTGAAGTTACAAAGAACAAACTCTTGCTTACTCAAAATGTATTTTTAATGAAATTATTATTCATGTTAATGCCTAATCACTGCCATTAGATTTCTGCTGTCTTTAGTTTATGCAATAACAATAACCCCACCCAAAAGAAGTCCTCCAAATTCAGCAGCAGCAGCAACAGAAGCTATCCTTTCATAAGATGATTTAACCCTGTTCTCAAGTATAGACAATGTTTGGCTTCATTGTACATCAAAGAGTTGATGTACATTTTTTTTTTTTTTTAATTTCCTCTTTGTCCTGTCCGAAGAAATCTGGGAGGTAAGAAGCAAAGGCCACAGATCAAGGGGTGGAGAAATGACTAAACATCAGAGAACTTGCTCAGCTAGAGGCTCCATCATCCCTCCAAAAGGAGTCGTGGAACAGGGCTGCTAAAAAATGGGGATGAATGCCATTCAACAAACCCAAATCATAGTTGAGGGGAGTTCAGCAAAAGGTCCACTTAGGATCTCTTCCCCTCAATGGGCTCAGAGGCCATCCCTGAACTTCCTGTAGCATAATGAGTGATCATCAGTGTAGATCCATCCAGGCAAGAACAATTTATGTTATACACTCCATTCATTACATGAGGGTTATATACAATTCATGTTAGAAAGATTTCAAATAAATTGCTCTGATGTTTAAAGGGTCAAGTTTTGGTTATCTTCCTCAAACACACTTATTCAAATCATTCCATTGGGAGCAACACTGAATAAAAAGTGGGAGTCAGCAGGGTGGTGTGCAGCGATTCCAGTTTGTCTGATACCACGCACTACTGCTCAGCCCAGAGCAAATCACTTAACCTCCCGGAACTTCAGTTTTCCCATCTGTAAAATGGTAATCGAAATAGTACCTACGTCTTCGACTTACTATGCCAGTTGAGATCATTATTACAGTGTGCTGACTGAGCCCCGTGCCATCAACCTCGTAAATGTTAGTCACATGCTCATGATTTTATTTGTACTCCCATCATCACCATTTTGGTTATCGGTTGACAGGCTTTTTGATGACCTCACCCATTCAGTGTGATTCCAGCCTCAAAAGTAAGGGGAAACAAAATTTTGAAAACCCTAACAGTTTTATAGAATACATGAGGATCTGAAGCTTACCAGTTCAAATAAGGGTGAGGACTGTCTTATATCCTATCAATCCACAGAACCGCAGTGCATGAGAGGGCATAATTCAGCAGTGCATGCAAGAGAAAGGCACACGGGCCGTTTCCACATCTGCCGGGCACCTGTGATACGTACGCATTCCTTGTGGTGCTGGAGTGTGGTGGGGTGATTGGTACAGAAGTCATTTTCGTTGTTCAGTGTTCTTTTGAAGACTGCTGGGAGTGTTTTAGAAAGTTTTCCATTAAAAAAATAAACTATTTGGAATGTACCATTCAGCAGTAAACTGCCAGAATGATCTCTGAGACAGAATGTCTTATTCCCACAGAAATTCCAGATAAAAGACTTTATAGGAAATTCTTTAAAAAATATGTTTCGAAGTAATTGGATGCAAGAAAATAAATTTAATTCTTTGAGGTTTATTCATGTCTTTTTCACCCAACATTTATTAAAAGCTTGCTATATTTGTATGATAAATAGAAGGTATTCTAGGATATAAGGATATATAAGACAGGATTCTTAATCACAAGAGCTTTGTAAAAGTGATAGGTGTAATCAGGTATTTTTAGGTTTAAGACAGAAAGGACAACACAGATGCTTTTTATGGCATTTAATCTGGGCCTTAAAGACAGTGACTAAGTTTTGGGTATAATAATAATGGCCATCACCTATCAAGTGCCTTTTCTGGGCATGCACTTTATGTATGTTACTTGTAATCTTTACCAAAACCCTGCAAGCGTGGTACTATTATCCTCATTTTACAAGTGGGGAACGTGAAGTTCAGAAGGTTAAGCTTGCCTGCAATTGTACAGCTCCCGAAACTATCTGGCTTCAATATGCTGCTTCCGTTAATGCCATGTTATTTCTTACTATGAGGGAAAGGAGGGTAGGTTAGAGTAAGTGTAAGAACACATTATGGAGAGAGAATAGTTTCAACCAGATTTATGGCAGTGGATGATCATTGGGCCTAGATGAGATTAATTACCTTTGACGCAATTGAGCGAACACGTAGCAAGTTTGGAGATGGAAATTAAGGCTGAAGAATTTGGACTTTAGCCTATAGTCATTTGGGAGCCACTGTTAGAGCATGGAATGGGGAAGTTAGTAATATTGATGAGAAAGGAAAGAGGAGGCAGAGAAACAAGTTTTGCAAAAATACTAGCCGAGGTTGTTGAAGACTTGAGCTAGGGAAGTAGCATACAGATGAGAAGGAGGAAATACACATAAATATTCTGGTTGTCGACTTGGCAAATTGACATGGTACCTTAGTGGATGGAGAAATGGTCTTAGATGATCTTGAAATGTTAATTATAGTGACCGGGAGAATATCTGTCCTATTGGGGTTGAGACATAGATTTGCTTGTGCGAAGGTGGTGAATTTGGAGTTTTATATGTTGAGTCTGAGATGTTGGCAGGTCATTTAGGGGGAGCCGACCAGCAAGAAGTGTCCGCTCTTACCCCAGTGTCAGCATTTGGAACTTTGTGTGATTTGTTATAGTGACCTGCATTTCTAGACATTTTGGTTGGATTTGCTCCTTCCTTCGAGGTGCTCGACAAAGCCTCAAATTTAGTTTTGCCAGGAAAATCCAAGATATCTGTTTCTTGTCATTTGTTACCATCTTAAAAACCTGAGTTCAGAATTTGTGAAAACATCAGATCTTTTGAACTCTTTATTTCTGTATAAGCAGGAATTTATTAAACTATCCTTCCTTTGTTTTCTCAGAGGTCAGTAACTGAGTCACTTTGGTCCCATTGGACAGGGAATCCTGTGATCAGTACCGTATAATGAAAATGCAGCATGGTATAGTGCCTAAGAAAACTGACTTGATGTCAGGCACAGCTGTGTTTCAGTACCACCTTTTCTATTAACCACTTGGTTAATATCACGAAAGTTGTTTGGCTTCTCACACCTCATTTTTCTCCCTCATCTGTAAAATAGGGGGAGTAGTAGCAGTCTCATTGGTATGTTATAAAAATTAAATGAGATATGTGTTTAAGGTACTTGTTAAAATGCTTGAAGCACAGTGAACGTTAAATAAATGCTACTTGTTATTATTATCATCTTTAATTTGTGTTTCCCTTCTCAAAATATCTTTACTGCTTTCATTAACCTATATGTAATTAATTTCCTGTAGAGTAGGAACTTTGCCCCAAATTGGAATCCTGTATGACTTCAGTAATTTAAAATTTTTTTAAGTGTTTATTTATTTTTGAGAGCGAGAGACAGATAGCAGTCGGGGGAAGGGCAGAGAGAGAGAGTGGAAGACACAGAATCTGAAGCAGGTTCCAGGCTCCAAGCTGGAACAGAGCCCAACGCAGGGCTCGAACTGACAAACCGTGAGATCATGACCTGAGCCAAAGTCAGATGCTCAAGTGGCTGAGGCACCCAGGTGCCCTGACTTCAGTAATTTTAGAAGCAACAGATGTTTGCTTTATGTCAACTTACAATTAAAACAAACCCAGTTATGTTGGGGTGCCAAAGAGTGTTGGACTAAGTACCAAAATTCTTCTTACAAATGTTGCTAAGAATATTCAATGCAAGTACTGTCCTATGTGTTGGTGCTCTTGTCATGTATGCTCTGGGTCTTTTGTATTTTGGCCTAATATGAGGTGAATCATAAACCTTGCTGACATTGAGCAAGGTTTGTACTGTTAGCAACTCTCTGCAGAGGTGCTTCTGTGAGTGATTGGAAATCAGAAGCTGTCCTTAAATTTGGTTTTCCTTAAGTTTTTGTTCCTACTGTATTTGACTCAATGCTACCTACAAATTTATTTGTATTAGTATTTCTATGAAACTAGTTCTTAATTAAGTAATTGCCACTTCTGTTTTTCTAATTTTGCATACCAGTACTGTTAAATATGAAACTTAAAAAAATAGCAAACCTATATATAGTGAGAATTCAATTTAGGAAACCTAGTTACAGTTTTCTTTAATTAAAGGTAAGCTCATTAGTTGCACAAACACTTGGCCGTCTTTCAGCCTTGCCCAGTGTTCTAAGCTGAGATCTTGGTCCTTTTCTTTAGACAGCCACTGAATGAGAATGGTGGCAGTTCTCCACTTACTTGGCCGCATACTGAGATTCATATATAATTAGCGGGCAACAAGAGAAGAAATAGCAATTTAGCACCTCTTTTCTCCTATATGTTGCATTTTTGTATATCCATGGAAATATCTTTCTCATTTGAAATTCAGTGTCCAGTCCGTTGCTTCCTGTTCTATCAGCTGACTCTAACTTCACGAATATTGACTGCAGCTTGGAATTCATTTGCATGTAGAGAACTGATTTATCTGTTTGGGACACCCATCTCATTCAAACCCATTGCAGATCTGCTCTGTAAAATATCAACTTATACCCTGAACAGACCAAGTGATTCTATGGAGAGAGGTAGGGTCTATTCAAAACCACTGCATTTCATTTTATAGTACCAGAACTCATTTCATAATACCGAATCCTAAAGTGTATAATTATTTTCCTCTAATTGAAGAGGGAGCTTCTGTCTCAGTCTGTGAGAATGGATTTGAAAAGACATAAGCAAGAGACAATGGGAAAGTGGAATATTCAGGATTAGGTGATAAATTCTATTGGAAATAGAAGACGGGGTGGGGGGAGAATGAACTGAAAGGAATGACTAAGTTTTGAAATTATTGTACTGTTAGCTGAAATAGGGAACTCAGAGAACAATGTCACCCACATCCGATGGCAGACAAATTTGTTTTAAGTTCAGTGTGAGGCAGTTGACTTTGTCTTATGGAAGAGTAGACTCAGAACTGAGAAAATACCTGGGAAATAAAAAACCCCCAAAAGGTAGTGATCTTCAGTCTAATTCCTTCATTTTGCAGCTGGAGGAACTAGAGCCGAGAGATTGTTACTAGAGGCTGTGGAGGACCATCACAGCAGAATCACAATTTAGAAGCCAGTTCAAAAAAATTCACGAGATTATTAGAAATGTACAATGAAGGTTATTTGTTGTATTCGTAATTAGCAGGGTAGGATTAACCAGCGTTGACAAAATAGACCAATTTCATCAGGAATAGATGGTGTTCAGAAATTTCTTCGAAGAGTCCAGAACGTATCGGCTGCGTCACAGCTTGTTGCTAAATGTTTCGCTGACTATGTCCAGCTCTTTGATCTGTAACTCGCTTTGAGATTAAAATGCTCACTGGCCAACTCTATTCCCTTACAACGTTTTTCGCTCTTCCAGCAAACACTGAGCTACTCATATAAAACTTGTTCTAAGAGCGAGCAATAGGAGTTTCCAGCATTTGCAACTCAGAACTGGAAATCATTTTGATTCTCTCTCTTTTGTGGGACTTGGTATCACAATTTCTGAGTGAACCAATATTATATACAACTATCAATTTTTTAATGCTTCCTCTTTGCAAGTTTTGTATAAATTATGTATTTCTTATGATTAGAACATTTTCTTAAGCTTTCCCTCTGTGTCTCTCATCAGAAGATACTTAAAATTTCCTGTGCGTGATGGCTTTGGTAATATGCCTGTTCTGCCTGTTCTTAGGATTGTCAGGTGAATCCCTCTTTTTATCTGGAGTCTTGTTTGGACAGCTGGCCGATGTACCTAAGGGCAGCTGAAGCTCTGGGTACTTAGATGGACACCAAATGTGAAGGGGAGGAGGGCAGCAGGGTGGGAGGGTGGACAGGAGTCACATGTATCATCAAAGGAAATGTGGTGCGAGAAAAGAACAAAAACTTGCCATTTACACCTGGCTTTCGGTCTTGGTTCAGCCATTTTCTAGATATGCAGCTTGGTCAAATTATGTTTCCCTTTCTGATCCTTGGTTTGCCCAACATAAAATCATAGAGTTGATGTGAGCATTATGTGAGAGAGAATATAGATAAATTGTTTTGCACAGTACATGGTGTATATTCTATACACATATATTTCCCTGGTCTCCCCCCTCTATAAGATCATACCTACTACTACTCTGTTTTACTTTGTCCATTTTAATTGCCTCTCACAGGTATCTGAACTGACCTCTAGTGTTGCTACCTCAATTTCTGAATCTTTTGGTGATTATTAAAAAATGAAAGGCTTAATTTACTCTCATGTGTAATGCATATACCACTATAATGTTTAGTTGGGTTTTTTTCCATCTCTTCTCCCGTAACTAATTTAATTCACTAAAGTAACTTTTTTTTAATGTTTTTATTTTATTTATTTTATTTTGTGTTTATGTTTTTATTTTATTTCTTTTATTTTAAAATAAAAAATATTTTATTTTTGAGAGAGAGAGAATGCGAGTGCGGGAGGGGGAGAGAGAGAGAGAGAGAAAGAGAGAGAGAAAGAGAGAGAGAAAGAGAGAAAATACCAAGCTGACGGACGGTGCAGAGCTCGACAGACAGCGGGACTCGATCTCACAGTTGTGAGATCATGACCGGAGCTGAAATCAAGAGTCAGACATTTAGCAGAGCCACCCAAGTGCCCCTAAAATAATTTTTTATAATGTAAGTCCTTAGTTACCACTTTTATAGTACTTGGATATCCAACACGCTTTCCTACTGTTTATGGTTATTTTTCACCTACTCTGTTTTGTTGATGTTTTATTCTTCTTTTGTCTGTCTTTGTTATATTTTACTTTACAGACATTTTTCAGGGTTAGCACTCATGGAACAGGCTGTTATAGTCAATAAAAGTCAATGTAACTGCATCTTGCTTTCTAGACAAGAATCAACTATTCACATCATTATGTGCAATTGTTGAGTGCTTGACTCTAATCAAAAATCTGTTTCTGCTTGTGCTTGTGGGTATTTCTTTAATATCTCATGAATGTGCAGTTGGTTGAGGGTGCAGTACTACTGCTTGAAGGTAGACAAGGAAGCATTAGTAGGGTAATGCATTATTGGTTATTTTCTGAACAGAGAAGGTACAGCTCAGATGGATGTAGCAGGTAAAAGCTAGTATGAGATTGTATAGTTTACTGAAGACCAATCTGTACCACAGGTGATATACCCAGAGCTAACTGTAAATTCAGAAACCTCTTAGATACAGGACTATAGTTTCTCACAGAAACTTTTCCTGTTCCTACAAAAACAGATTGCACTAGAATTATGATCTCTCAGAAATACAATCCTTGAGTGATAAAGCCTTTTCCCCTCCTGGTGGATAAAGCATCATGCCATGAAACGTGAAACATGTCTGTGGTATCTAATTGTGTGGCCTGTATTAATAATGTATGATGATACACATGGCCTCAAATAATGTGATTTATGTCCCCTTAAAAAAAAATCCAAACAACAATTATAACCAGGTTGGTACAGCATAGCCTCAAGCAGTGGGTGTCACCATTGGCTGCACATTATCATCGCCTGGGGAGCAGTTAAAAGCAAAAACAAAAACAAAAATTTGATGTCCAGATCCATTAAATTGGAATCTCTGGGTTTGGGTCCCAAACCCATTTAAACCAATTTAAAAAATTGGCATTTTTTTTAAAAAAGTTCTCTAGATTTTCCACTGTCCAGCCAAGGTTGAGACCTGCTGACCTAAAGCATCTCTAGTAAATCACAGTCCGTGGAAGGCCCATGTACCTAAAGTAGCCTCTCCTGGTGGCACCATGACACCCTTTCAGTGCTGCCAAGATGTACTTTCCCGTCTGCAAGTGTCCCCAGGCAGTCTATAGTAGACATTCGGTGTCTTTGTGATAATGAATTTGTAGAATTCTTTGGCTGTCCTGATGAGAAATAAGAAAATGTCAAAAATTGTATTTTATCCTTGATCTCTTTCTCCATAAGTGTTGGCATTCCTCCACTTCCCATTGACTTAACGTTCAATTTTTCTCTTCACTGTTTTTCTTGGGTGACATTGGGAATTTTTACCATCTGATGAAGGCAGATGTATTTTCAAATAAAAATGTCTTAAGCATTTGTTCTTCCTACTACTCCTTTCTTTGGCAGAATCTTCATATAGTTGATAAATAGTTTGCTTTCTTTAAATACCTTTTCATATAATCTTTGTAGCATGTTTCATGGGTATTTTAACCTAGTTTTATGGTTTTTCACGAAATAAGGTATTTTCTAAATATGTTATGCTGAATTTAACTGAAATAAGCGGTTGTACTGTACGCCTTTAAAATGATGATGATATCTTGCATTTTAGGGTAACACTTTCATCCTGAAAGATTTCAAAGCACACTGCGAATGGTTACAAATTATACAGTGAAGCACACTCACCATTGTAGAGTGAAGCATGGCAGCTGTTTAACAGCTCATTGCAACACTACACAGCAGGTTAGGGTAGGAAGTGAAGAATAATACTGGATTCACTTGAAAAAATTGCTAGGGGGGGTGAGGTAAGCAGAATGTAATTACCTAAGTTGGAATTTATCCAGGACATAAGGCTAACACCTCCAGCCTTAGAAGAGAAAGCTCTGATTCTTTAATAACCATGTACTTGCTTTCTGTGTATCTGAATTGTAAGGGTGCTTCTGCCCTCTTCAAACCACTAGTGTGCTCTGACAGTGTTCCAACTGAGACTTAAAACAAAACAACAAAACTCTTTTTCAAAACTCACATGTTCACGCTAACTCAGGGATGATAGATAGGTTTCTCTTTGCCTGCCATCTTTGGCTCATAATGGCTGTTTTGGAACTTGTTTAGGACTTGAAAGCCATATTCAGGATTCACAAAAAAGTCCATGATAGATTAGTGATGTCTGCATAGGCATGGGAAAAGTAGTGCTTACATTTCTGCTGCATTTTTTTTGTCAAACTAGCACTAAGGCCTAGCTGCTACTTTCCTGGAATGATTTAGCAATACTTTTCATTCTTTTTAAGTCTTCTGATTATTTGTTATTATTATTATTATTATTATTATTACTGGTATAAACATAGTTAACTTTTCCTGAGAAAATTTTTGGAGAAAAGGACATTGAGCATTTTTTAGTAACCATAATTGATGAGGTTAGAGATAAAAAGATACAACTTCAAGTTAAAAAAAAATCTCAATGCAAAAAATGTCCAGCAAAGGAAATAATTTGGGGTCAGATTGGGTTTTCATTTGGGAAAATAATCCAGTCAGCGTTTAGGGGAAACAAATAAGAATTCAGGCCAGGAACACAAAAGAACAGGAGTGTGTTACTAAATCAAGGTGAAAACTGGATATCAGAATTTGTTTTGAGGAACATAGGTTAATAGGGCCAGGCACACCATGGGCCCCGGGTCTGAGAGCAGCACCAGGGATAGCTCCCAGTGAAGGCGACTTCTTGGTTCTTGGGATTCTTTCCTATTCAGCCCTGCCCCTCCTTCTGACATACCCAGTTCTGTGGCTTAGTAATACTACAAAATCAGGAAAATGGATCCTTTCATCCTGTTGATGTTAACATTAGCAATAAATCTGTATTCTGAGTGGCATAGTGCATAATTCATTTCATGGATCTTATTTAATACACACAGCCTTTTGTGTTAGGTATTAAACTCTCATTTATGTATGTATGAAGGGTAATTTGCCCATAGTCACCTTTCAGGTAGAGGGTGGAACCCTGAATCAAAAGTTTGATCGTCTGGCTCCAAAGTCTGTGCTCCTCAAACTGTACCACAGAGTCACATGAGAAATAAGATCATTTGTGTGTCACTTGCTTCTGTAAAGCAGGACAACTCTAAGGACATTCTGGGGTTTTAAAGCACAGTTGAGAAGAAAGTGTAAACTGACAGGGTCGAGTATGGAACATTTGTGTGTTCTATGCTTTAAAGTCATTATTGATAGAATTATTAGAAATTACAGAGTTTTTTATGGTCCTTCCTTTTGACATGATGGAGGTATTCAAGCAGAAGAACCATGTATCAGATTGTTGAGAGAGTCCCTACATTTCCGTGATTCTGGTGAAAGTGACCTGTCAGTTACTTTAAACTCTAAACATTTTGATTCTAGGTCCTATCCCTCTGTCATATTCTGTTTTATTTCTCCCAATCCACACTGATATGAATTACTATAAAACACTTTGTTACATTCTGATTTAGATAATATGGGAACTTAAGCTTGCTTTTTCAAATGTCCATGTATCTGATATAAAAATCAGATATTCAGAAATGTAGTTGTGTGCCCTGACTCTTCTGGACAGTCGGTTTCCTTTTTTATTCTTAGGAATTTCCAGGGAGCAACTCTAAACTGTTTTTGGTTATTTGTCCAACTTAATAAAACAGGCTTGGTCTAAGCAATCGTTTAAAGTTTTAAATAGGATAATAAAATATGCTTTTCATTTGATGAAAGCCCGTGTGGGGAAAAAAAACAGTTTATTTAGTTACCTACATTATAAAATAATTTTAATATTTATATAGCAGGAATGAAAATTGAATTTTACATGTAGGCCTTGTAAGACCAATTTATACCTAAAACAAATGCAAATATTCAGGTTATAAAGTTCCTAAAACTGCCTTATAATGGAAGAATTGACCTTTAATTATAATGCTATTATATCACTTTTAAAGACTATGCAAGTTGTCTATTACCTAACTTTTATGACAGAAAAATAATGTTCTGTCCATCTAAGTTGGAGAAAGCTAATGGATAATAGCTGGATCCTGTTTTCCAGGAAACACATCTTTTTCCGTGGCTTTGTAATTAGGCTATAGCAGTAGTGTGTCCAAATCTACTTATATGGCTTTAAGTCTTTATAGATATGTAATTTGAAGTGTTTGAAAAGTAATTGAGATGAAATCTAATGACTTCTACGATATGCAAAAAGAGATAGAAATTTATTTAAGCAGGTTATATTTGTTTTCTTTTTAGAGTATACTTGCCATTAGAGGTACACATGCACACACACACACGTGTGTGTGTGTGTGTGTGTGTGTGTGTGTGTGTGTGTGTGTAACATCATTTTGCATATTTTGAGGTGGTCTTATTGCCTTTTGCACTGACCCTTCAAATCTAGTGGTTTTCAACTCTGGCTGCATATTAGAACCCTGTGAAACATTTCAAAATCTTTATGCTCATTGGGGTGCCTGGGTGGCTCAGTCGGTTAAGCATCTGGCTCTTGGTTTTGCCTCAGGTCACAATTTCATGGTTTCATGAGTTCGAGCCCCGTGCTGATGGTGTGGAGCCTGCTTGGGATTCTCTGTCTCCCTCCCTCTCTGCCCCTCCCCCACTCACACTGTCTCTCTCTCTCTCTCTCTCTCTCTCTCTCTCTCTAAAATAAATAAACTTAAAAAAAATCCCTATGCTCAGGCAGCACCCCATCCCGGTCTGAATTTCTGTGGACAGAACCTAGACATCACGACATTTTGAAACTTCTCAGGTTGAAAACTACTGACAAAATACATGAGTATTTAGTAAAGCCTTTACATCTTGTACACACGGGGGAAATTGCATGGAGGAGATGAAAGGAAATGTCCATTCTCCTAATACAGAGGAAGGTGGTGGCAGGATGATTATTGAAATTTTAGGGGTGACCACATAAATCACAATAATAAATAAAATATAGTCTGAAATAGAATTTCATTGAGTACTCTTTATTTTAGCAGTAACTTAAGTAAAACACCTAGAGAAAGATACAAAACACCCACATTTCACCTGGCCACTTGTGCAGTTTTTTTTCTTGACTTCAGCTGCTAGCCAACTTATGACCTGAATCTTGATGATTAATAGCTCTTATAATATTTTCTTAGCTAGTGTAACTTCAATTGCAATACTTTTTCTTCTAATGTCTTACCCTTATAAAATAGCACTAAACTATTTTTCTCAATAAATTCTACTGACACATGGTCCCATAGATTAATTATAAATTGCATAGAAGTACTGCCCTTTGTCAGTTTTAAATGTGTAGCTTTATCTTCTCTTTCTCTTTGTCTTTCCAAGCTAAATGGAATTAGGAGCTTAAAGAAACCTGGTTAACATGGAATATATTCCTATTCTCTTATTTTAAACAATAGCGCCATTAATTTTCATCCTAGACTCTTTGGTTCCTCTATTATTTTCACTGCTATTATAATTTAAAAAGAATCATCTCTATTTTTACAAACCCATTTATTACACAACATTGTATAAACATCTTTTTAGGGAGTAATTTTCCCCAAGTGCTGTGTTATTTTTTTTACCTGGTGGGCTTTCTCCATAAATTTAATTGGGAATACTGAATAACTTTTCCACCCCTCCCCCCCCCCCTCCTGCTCCTCTCTACCTTCCTCTTTCTCCTCCTCCCCCTCTTCCTCCTCCTCCTCTTCTTCTTCTTCTGGAGATTATGAAGGGTGGAAAGAGTATCATAAGGGCCTTAGACAACCATGGAAAGACACTTTGCCACGGGTGCTTTAAAACACCCCAAGGTAGATGAAAAGATAACTTTTAGGGCTTAGACCATTTATCATGAAATTATAATGCTGGCACAGCTCTGCAAATATTCCCTTACAGGGTTTCATAGACATTTAGCAATAAATGTCTTTTGTTAAAATGGTCTTAGGTCCTATAAAGCTGAGTCTGTATTCCAGGAGAAATTCTTTTGCAGCTATTTAATAGTGTTCCTTTCACAATGCCTTCCTTCTGCCTACTTTGTGTTCCCATTGCAGTACTGGTATCTTTGACCAGAGGGTAGAGACAGCGAACACTGAGTCTTGGCTGTTCTAAGACTAATGATTGAAACGAAAGAAAATATGGCCTTAGAGGGTTATATTTAAGTATGGGAACTATCATTATTACTGAGATGCTGACCCAGTTACTGACCCTTTGAAAGAGGGTGAAGTAGGATAGGAAAATGTAGAAAAAGCAAATTGGTTAGACATAACAAAGACCTTGACTGTAATCCTGATGAAACAGTATAATAACCAGTAAATGGCAGAGCCGATTGTATGTTTCTGTGGCTTAGGCAGCTCTTGGAATTGTATGATTTAAGAGGTAGCTGAGAGGATTCTGACTTTCCTCTGACCATCTCTCTAATATTTCCTGACGTTGTGCCACCTACTAGAGAAGTAGTTCTTACTAGGATCCCTGTTTGGAGTTGGAGCTTGCCGATAATATATATAAAGTTCTGTGGGAGTGTGCACTTGTGCATGTTTTTTGAGAAGCTTTCATCAGAGCTTTGTGCATCCATAAAGATTCTACTTAAAAGCAGATGTCCATAGTACTAGTTTTTATTTATAGTTTATTGTGACTTTGGTTAATGTGATTTCTTTCTCGATGCCTTATTGCAAGGTACTCATTGATTTTTTGTTGTTGTTGTTTTGTTTTAAACCAGGATGGAGATTAGAGATTTCCTAGCTAACTTTAGTTCTGTTTTAGAGATAATTAACTTCAAGATGTAAAGCTACAACTTAGATCTTCCAACCCCAAAATCTTGTGTTCTTTCCCAGAAAGTCAAAAGGTGGAAGAGTTTTAGGTGAGAGGTGATAGCGGCCACCGAGGCAGCTGGACTCGTGTGAGACACCGCAGGCTCCAAATACATATCTGGAGGGAAGCATGATGGTAGTAAGAAAGCTCCGTGGGTTGGGTGTGCCAAAAGGTAGAAAAGGTGACAAGCAAAAGAAGGTGAAAAGGTAATGAAACTGAACTTTTCTTAAGCTGTTTTTCACAACTTTTGGTCATCTGATACTAGAGCGATCGGAATTGCACTCCCAGCAGATCTTTATTGTATACCCCGAGTGTTGCCTTTTTTCCTTTTGCATTCTTTCCTAGGATTTTCAGAGATTTATTATCGTATGTCTTTCCAACCCTTAACCATCTGCTACCTAATATCCTAATGACATATAGTAACAGTAACTGTGTCGGTTTTCATGGTGAAGCATTTAAAACCACTCAATGCCATTTCGATTTGTGAATTGATTTTATATTTTAAATAACACTTTATAGTCTCTAGGAAAGGCATTATGAAGTGTTTTGTTGTTGTTATATGAGGAAACAGATATAGAGTGCTTATATTCTAGAGGCTAAGGGTTTAGTAAAGGGGGAAAAACAGGAGAGAATTAACAAGAGCACTTATATTTAAATAGTCTTAATTTTACCTTCATGGTTTCTTTTGTTCCTTAAAGCAAGCCTATGAAGCAGTTACTCTTGTTTCTTTGACAGATGGGGACACCAAAGCATAAAAGCTCTAGGTAACGTGTCAGAGGTCTGATAGGCAATGAGGCTGGCCCCCAGCCCAGGCCCTAGCTTTTGAGGACCTTCATGTTTCACCACTCTGCTGTGTTGCTTCCCTGGTCATTATACCATGAAACGCGTACAGTCCATGTGAGGTCCAGACAGAACCAGAGTTAGGACAGGGATTGCAAAGAAGGTGATATTGGGGCTGTGTCTTAGAGGAGACAGGGGTTGCTCTGCCTGTCTAATAAGGAGCAAGAGGGAGTTGCCATCCAAGGAAATGCCCTGAGCCATGGTGGAGCTTGGCTTTTCAGAAAGGCAAGGGCGCTCACAGTCAAGGCTTGACGTGCTACTATTTTGGGATCTGGCGTAAAGATGAACATGATTAGAACAAAGTTAGAATCAAAACTCACATATTCTGAATTCCTTGCTGCCTTTTCAATACCTCTTCCTCATAATCCCTTGTCCCAATTAGGTAAATAATGAGTTCTGCTAATGAATCCTACCAATGTCACTTCCTGAAGACATAGTTATTACTATTCACCCACTTCTTTTGCCCAGACTTTACCAGCTCTATATTTGAACATTTAGATGCTTGTCTAGTGCATAATAATTCCAAGAATTAATCTACGAAGTATGTACTTGGACCTACTGTGTGCCTGGTTCTCGTAGGTTCTATGGATCCAAAATTATGTCCTTGCTCTCCAGGAGTTTTCATGATTCACATTTTTTATGGCTAATGCAGATGTGACCTCATACTGCATTGTTTTGCCAAACTTAAAAAATTGATGTTCGTATTTTTATGAATGTTTGTATGTAGCCAGAAAGACTGTAAGACATATCCTGTGTTTTAAAAATATTTCCAGTTCTTTATCTTGGTAATAACCAGAGAGATACTTAGTTTTCTTGAACATAGATAAATCTTTGCATTCAACAGTTTGTATAGTTGAATTGTAAAATGGAACTCATAAGAGAACTGATTGATATAGTGGTTGCTTACTGTAACAGTTTTCAGATGTCATGGCATTTTTGCAGCACACTACAGAGTTGAAGACAAATGAGAAAATAAAATAATAGTTGAAAACACTTGCAGCTGATATGAATGTTGAAGGACAGTAACACATTTCAAGTCATATAACATACCAGATTGTTAGGAGACAAATGTTGTTTGTAAAATATTAGTGTACATAGGTCTTAGATCGATCAGTCTTGAACACTTTAAAATACTTTAAATTATGTATGTACTAGCACTTGATATATACGTGTAGAAAATTGACATTTCAAAACTCACCAACTTTTTATACAGCAAACATACCCTTATCAACCTGTCAAACAGACACTAACTTCACACTGACCTATTTAAAAGCCCAAGTCAGGGCGTGCCTGGGTGGCGCAGTCCGTTAGTTAAGCATCAGACTCTTGATTTTGGCTAGGTCATGATTTCACAGTCGGGAGATGTAGCCCCACATCGGGGAGCAGTCCCCAGAGTCTGCTTGGGATTCTCTCTCTCCCTCTCCCCTACTCATGCCCTCTCACTTTTTCTCAAAAGAAGTAAATAAACTTTAAAAAAAAAAGTCAGTTATTTATCATAATGGAAACAAGACACGAGCAGAATAAAATTAGAATATTTATCACTCAAAATTTAAGGAGTTTGCACTCTAGTAGTTTAATTGATTATTTCTTTGTTCTTAGAAGTCTCATGTGCTTAAAAATTATTTATCACTGTGTTAATTTCAGAGACTGAAAGTTTTCGTATCTCGCATCTCTTTGAGAATAGATGCATGGACTGAGTTATGGAAATTAAAGGATAAGAAAATGGGGACAAGTTGAAGAGAGGTAGAGTGGCTAGAGTTGAAAGACTCAGGACGTGGAAGAGGGAAAAGAAAGCACTGATGATTTCACTTGGTGCTTCTGTGAGGTTGAATTTGGAAGGGGGACAGGGTAGACCTATATGCATCAGGTGCTGGCCGATTAAATAGGAGGGGAAAATGCCATCTCATATCAGTGTGGAGGCAGTGCAGGTGGAGTGAATAACGTGAGCTGGGAGTCAGGATAGGTGGACTGAAGGTATAAAAGGAAGGAACGTCGTTTATGAATGAGCGTCAGGTTGAATGGAAGGTGCTCCCAGTGTGAGAACTCCTTTAAAACAGAGAGAGGCCAATGCTCACCAGACTTTATCCACTTTTTGATATCCACTTACCGCTTCACAGAAGAGACTGAAAACTGTTCTCGTGTGTGCTGATAGTTTCTAGATTGACACACAAAAAAACAGGACCCTTGAGAGCATAGGACATTCGGGAATGGACTTTGAAAGCAGCACTGCATTTCTTAAAAGGTCTGCGCTCTTGTTCTGACTCTCTGCTCTCAGCTACCGGGCCTTGAGTTTAATTTTCTTACCTGCAAAATGGAAACAATAATGTTTTCCCCACTGGCCTTATGGGATTGTAATTTATCTGAAAGGAATTTGTAAATCCTCAGGCGGTACAATGGAGAGTGGTATTATGATGGTGGCAAAAAAAATCAGAACCAGGTTACCTGAGAGAATATCATGTTTATATTCCTCTGTACCCCCTCCTTTTGGGGGCAGAGGTGGATGGACCAGTAGAAATACTTCAATTTTAGCTCAGTTGAGCCCATTTCTGAGAGACAGAACATGACAATCCACTGGTCCTTGAAGGCATTGTGTATGAAAGTTCTGTATTCATAGTCTATTGCCTCATGTATATGCCCCATGTTTTAATAAGTGTACAGAGTACATATCTATATACAAATGGATAAACGTGTTTAGAAGGTTATACACCAAAATGTTACCTATGGCTATATCTGAATGGTGGTTTTGGGGTGATTAAAAATTTATTTGCAACAACATGGCTGGACCTTGAGGGCATTATGCTTAAGTGAATTCAGTCAGAAGGAGAAAGATAAATACCATATGATTTCACTCATATGTGGAATCTAAAACAAACAAAACAGAATAAAACAAATGGACAAACAAAAACGAGAATAGATTGATGGTTACCAGATGGAAAGGAGATTAGGGGGTGGGAGAAAGGGGTGAAAGGGGTCACTTGTAGGTGATGGATGGGGATTAGATTTGGGGGTGATCACTTTATTATATATGCAGATGTCGAATTGTAACACTGTACATCTGAAAAAATATGGATAGTTATATTTTATCACACTGCTTCTCTCTTTTTTTAAAATTTTTTAGTGTTTATTTTTGAGACAGAGATAAAGCATTAGGGGGGGGGGGGGGAGGGGGGGGGGGAGACACAGAATCCGAAGCAGGCTCCAGGCTCTGAGCTGTCAGCACAGAGCCTGACGTGGGGCTTGAACTCACAAACCGTGAGATCATGACCTGAGCTGAAGTCGGATGCCTAACCGACTGAGCCACCCAGGCGCCCCAACACTACTTCTCTTAATAAAAGGACATGGTATCAAAAATTTTTTTTCTCCCCGGTTGGTTTGTTCATGTTTTCTAGATTGTCACTAATTATGTACATATGTATAACACATGCGCGCGTACACACACACACACACACACACACACACAATCACATTTATAGATGTAAAAATTTCATATGGGAATTTTACTTTGGTAACTCAAAGTTTGCATCACTTGCTAGGTTAAGTTTGACTAGGGATTTACTGTTTTTTGAAAAAAATATTTCCGGGAAGACAAAACACCTGGCAGAAATTGCTGACGCTGTGGAACGTGTTTTGCATGGATATATTTTACTCATTCAGAGTGCTACTTGTGCACCTTTTTACACAGTGTCCCTGGACAATTTCTCAGATTTCTGCTCTCTGCTGCTTGGCGGTAGCACCCGTAATGAACAGATTTGCAGGCTAATAGTTTACATTTCCCTGCCCATGAGTTTCTGCAGTTGCTGGGTTCTCCAGTCCTGTCCTGAACAGTTTGCCCTGCTATCTCCAGTGAAAGTCCTCTCTGAATACCCTGTGCGTGTATTTATTATTACACTTTTGCTCAATTTTGACTATGCGGTCTAGCAGCACACAAATCCCAGAGAAAGACATGATGGTCTCTCAGTTATGACCAGTGTATGATAGAAAAAACAAATAAGACATAAAAGTGTCACGGAAAGAAACGGTGCAGGTAAGAAATTGTTAGCACTGTGTTTCTGTGGTTTTCCTCATTTCTTCCAGTGACATAGCTGCTGGGCGTTTTGATTGGAGTGGACAAAAGTTGGTGAGAAGAACAATGGTAGGTAACCAAAATGTAGTTAGGGGTGTGAAACCACAGAACGCCACAGAGACGGATGACCGGGTGTATCGTCACTCGCTTCCAATAGACACAGTGGCCTCTGCCTGTGTTCAGTAGGAAGAACGGAAGAAGGAGAAGCAGAGTGGTGCCAGAGTTAACTTTTGGGGAAGTAACCTTGGTGGGAAAGAGGTCCTGGACAGTTTTACAGACAGTTAAAATTGGCCAACTGCCGTATAAATGTATGTGCAAGTTTGACTGTACAGAGTCTTGCTTAAATTTCACCAAAGCATTTTCGCTTTGAATCACTAAGAAGGAAGCAAGCATGATAGAATTTTCAGATCGTTGAAACTGCTTTGAGTTCCAGTGATTGGTTCTGCCTTAACATATGTCTGCACTATGTTTCGATGTATTTTGCATTGAGGCCTCAGGGATATGAATCCTATTTCATTTATCTATCACCTAGTTGCTCAACTAAGCTTTGTTCTAGTAATAAGTTACTTAGTCAATATCTCAGAAGGATATTTAAGCTGAAATCTAAATGCAACCTGTTTTTGTTTTTGTTTTTGTTTTTGTTTTTGTTTTTGTTTTTGTTTTTGTAGTGTTGGGCACCACTCGTGCATACAACACATTCCCATAAAACTAGCATTTTGTATTTACAGAGAATTTCTCCTGAGAGTTAAGGTCTTGTAAAACATTCTTGTTCTACAGCATGAACGAATTATTATACTCAAGGGCATTGAAAGTGAAGTATACTGAAGAAAAGAATTTTTTCATTAAAATGCAGTTTATATTGATAAAACAGATTACTAGCATTTGATGAAATGTGAAACTTGGAGTTCCTCATATCAGTAAATTGCCAGTAGGTTTATTTTGGCAAGTGGAACCAGTATGTAACATGTAAGGGGCAAGGCATTATACCTGTTAGCATTGTATTAAATTGTCTTTTGGTAAAGTACTTAAAAAAAAAAAAAAAAAAAAAAAAAAGCTATCTGTGCCTTGACAAGCAGGCTGTGGTAACTAAGATTATTAGAAAATAAAAGCTGTTGTGTTATCAGTTTTGGCACAGTCATTTATCAATCAGTATTTTAAACATTGACAAGTGGTAATTTAATAGGGAATGACCCAGTTGGCAGGAAGTTCTAATGACAGATGATGTAAACTCATTTATCACTAAGGGGCTCTGCTGGGCTTCTTACCTTTCTCTATATTGTGGCTCATATTTTCCAAGTCTGGGATGTGAGAAGCCACAAAGGGCAAATCCTATGGCACCAAGCCTGAAACCACTCCCAGGCAGAGAAGAGCATTAACACTTTAGAAGCTCCCATCTTTGAAAACACTCCTCCGCATTGATGACTTTTGATTTAAAACATAGGTGAGATCAATAAGTTACTAGGAATGTGTGGTTTTCTCTCTGCTTAGTTTTTTATACAGGAGAAAGTAAGGTAGATGCAATTTTGAATGAAGTACATGAAGGGGTGATTCAGAAATTATTAAGATAATGAAAAAGACAAACTTTGATGAGAAAACTGCTGTTAGTAAAATCGCTTCCCCCTCCCTCTTCTATAGTTAGTTAATGCATCACTTCTTTCTGGCTCTTTAAAATTCTTTCCTTTGTCTTTATTTTTCGGAAGTTTGTCTGTGATGTGTCTTGGCATGGAATTTTGGGGAGTTATCTTTTTTAGGATTTTCCCAGCTTCTTGAATCTGTAGGTTTAAGTTTTTTTGGTCAAGTGTGGGAAAGTTTCAGCCATTATTCACCTATTCAAAGGAATTTGTTTTTTCAGTCTCACCCTCTTCTCGTTTTCTGGGACTACAGTGACACAAATGTTAGAACTTTTATTATAGTCCCACATCCATTTTTTTTTCTCCCACTCTATTTTCTCTCTGTTGTTTAGATTGGCTAATTTCTACTGTTCTCTCTTCAGATTCACTATTCTTTTTTGGGGGGGGTAGCGATCCCCCCCATCCTGCAGTTGAACTCATTCATTGGATATAGTCTGGTTTTAGTTCTAAAATTTTGATTTATGTCCTTTGTTATTTGGCTTTCTTCTTCTTTTTTTTTTTCCTTCTTGCTGAAACTCTGTTTCACGTCTTCCAAATGTGTTTATAGGTGATGGTTGAATCATTTTTAGGTTGGTTGCTTTACATCTCTGTCATCCCAGCTGGGATCTGTTGATTATCCTTTCTCATTCAGTTTGAGACTTCTTGGTTCTTGGTATGAGAGAGATCTTCAGTTGAAATCTGGGCATGTGGGTCTTACAGTTTGACTCCGGGTCTTATTTAAGTTTTGTGTTTTTGCAGGATAGTCTGACACTGCTCCAGTAGATGATAGAGATGCCACGTCATTACTGCAAAGGGGACAGTGGAAATCCAAAATCTTCACTCAGCCTTTGTGCACTGGGGTGGGAGGTGGGTGTAGGTCTCCTTGGTGGCTTATTACCACTGAACTATTGTGAAAGTCATGACTTTCCACTGGCTTCTATCTGACACACCCCAGCAGCCTGGGATCAAAGTTTCAGCTCCCAATCTGTGCCCTCTCTGACATTGGGATGGGGGAGGGAGAGGTGACACCTTATTACACCCCAATCAAGGTGAAACCCTAACTCCTTGAGTAGGTCTTTGCTGACAGGATTGAAACCGTAGTTTTTTACTATGGTATTTACTGAGGAAAATGGTTATTGTCTAAAAGTTTTATCTTACTAGGCTGCTTCTTTTTCTTTTGGCTAGAGAAAATAGGCCTCTTTGGGAGCTGTGGTTCATCTATGCGCATTAGCATTTCCGCATTGCTGACTTCTCCAGTTTGGGATATATCGGTCAAAAAAAAAAAAAAAAGAAAGAAAAGAAAAGAAAGAAAGAAAACCCAGGAAATTAAGCACTATATTATTCCTTTGATTCCAAGTTCCCAGTTTGTCTTCTTCTCTCTATCTCTCAGAGTCTTCTTATATATCATATGTTCAGTCATTTTAGTTGCACACAGTGGGAGGAATAGGGAAAAGTTTACCTATGTAATTTCCTCCAAAGATATTCTATATAAGAGGTTTTGGTACTCAAAATAGAGATTCTGGATATTGTGTCTCAAAATAGAGATTCCAGATATTGGCTTCATTTGTTGAATTGCCTAATTATTCTGAATTGGAAAGCCCTATGCAACAATCCTGGGGGTTTTAATCTAGTATAAGACTATACCCGTGTAATACTTTCTTGGGATGAGGAGCCAATTGAGTTATTCCTTATTTAAACATAATTGACAAATAATAAGCTTTTGATACATAGATCTATTTAATATTGAAAGTCTATTTACAGCTGGAGTAAAAATAGTTTACTTTTTGATGATCATTTGAATAACTTGGAAAATATGCTTCATGGCTGTTTTGCGTATTGATAGTTATCATTCTGAAAATATTTCATTATTTTTAAATGTTCTGAGCATCTGAATTGTTTCTTTGGGATTTTCAGCAGAGTTAATAAAGATTAGATAGGAGTAATCCCTCTGTCCAGTGTGCTAACAGTCGTGATCCAGCTGTGTGACATGCTGGGAACTCTCAGGGGAAGGAGGGAGGGAAAGAGAGAGAGAGGGACAAACAGACAGAGAGAGGCAGGCTGTGTGTGTGGGGGTGGGGGGGAGCCAATGACAGTAAATGCCAGAGAATGTCCACCAGTGTGAATCGCCAGGTTTGGGGGACACAGGGAACTCACGTTTGGTGAGGGACTCTGTCTGAGGCTGGTCAGGTGCCATTGTAAGGTTTTCCAGTGTCAGTGCTCAGAACAGGTGGGTCCAGCCAAGTTCCTGTAAGTCATGCCAGAAGCAGAGTCAGTCCTGGGAAAGGAGACTGAAAAGAACCAGATGTGGACATTAATGCTATCATACCTGGCCTCTGTTTAAGGGACTGATTACTGCTACAGTCCTATCTGGAAATAAATTAGGGTCCGAGATCCACGGAAAAGGCTTTTGGATGGATGGGTCCCACAGGTACAAGCCTGGCGAAAGAGGGTGAGGAAATACGGTGAGATGGTTGTAGCCAGGACTGCTCATGGGCATGCTTTAGGTGTGGAAGTTGCAACTTCCTTTTTGACCCTTCTTCACTCCCTAGATGCTGTTCATCTGGGCTGTCTGTGGTTCTGGGTCTGACAGACTCTTAGTACCATAATGGAGATGAGCCAGGCCAGAGAGGTTCAAATTCATGCCCAGAATCCATTTGGCACATCAGCAGAATGGGGTGGAGAAACTTCCCTTGGCTGATTTTTTTGTTTTTTAGCACTTTCCTATACTTCTAGAGCCAAAATATGAGTAGGAATTTTAGGGAATTTTCTTAATGTAGGAAATAGTGCCCCTGGGAATGCAAGCAACCTTGTTCCCTTCTCAAGAATTTGGGTGCATTGGAAAGGCCCTAACATGAGAATCAGACTTAAAACCAGGTGCCAGAGGAAGACCACAGACAAGTGTCCCTACCTCATCTAAATAAGATGGGAATGATACCAGTCCTGCTGTTTTACAGAATTGTTTTGAGCAGAAATAAATTGGAAAAAGTTTAAAAGTGCTACATGATGTTTCATACATAATGTTTTATTATATATTTGCACAAATACAAATGTTTCTCTTTGTCTAATTTTTCTCTTCTGTTATGCAGAAAAATAACTCTTCCTTAGTAGGAAAATTAATGGAGAAGAACAAGTCCGTGGATTTTGGGACAGTCCCATTTTGTAGTTTTAATAAACTTAAAAAAAATTTTTTTAATGTTTATTTTTGAGAGAGAGAGAGAGAGAGGGCACGAGCATGAGCAGGGGAGGAGCAGAGAGAGGGAGACACAGAATCCGAAGCAGGCTCCAGGCTCTGAGCTATCATCACAGAGCCTAATGCGGGGCTCAAACTCACAGACTGTGAGATCGTGACCTGAGCCGAAGTCAGACGCTCAACCAACTGAGCCACCTAGGCGCCCCTGTAGTTTTAATAAAACTTAATTGAGCATTTGTAGTGTAGGTTTTGACAGTGACAAAAAGATATGTTTTTGTCATTTTCCTTCAGGTTGACTGCTTCTAAATTCTTTCTACTCATTGAGAATCAGCTTCCCGGGTTCTCCCTTCCCTCGGTAGCTACAAACATCACTTGCTTCTAATGTGTCCTTACGACTAAGAGGGAACTTGGAAAATTTACCATAGCCCTCACTAATTTGTTTTCACTGTAGTAGCTTTCTCAAGACTGTTAAACAAATAGTTTGTGATGTTCATCCAAGACATTGCGTGTCCTATTAGAATGTTGGTTCCATGTGAGGCAGCCCTCTACCCGCCAGGCACCTAGAAGGCACTCAAGAATTATTTGTTTCCTGAGCTCGTGAATAGATGAATGGGTGCTTGCTGCCCTTTGACAGAGTCAGGCTCATACTGTGGTGCTCCCTCTTGGGCTCTAGAGGCCCCTCTGCTACTGTATTTATATTGCATTATATCCTGAGGTCACCCATCTACTAACACCTTCACTAACACCGCGTTATCTAATAAACGAGGCTGTGTTAACCTGTTTTGGCCAATGGTGGACCTATCAGAAATATGTTAGTAAGGTGTTTCTACATTAGCCTCATGGTAAGCACTCAGTAAATGTTAGCCGCTATCATTATCCTCCTCCTCCTCCTCCTCCTCCTCCTCCTCCTCCTCCTCCCCCTCCCCATCATCATCATCATACAGAATATTCCCCTGTAGCCATTGGTTTTCACATTTTGTTCCCAAGAACTGTTAAAACTCTAAGAGTTTTCCCAGGTGACAGTGAAAGTTTGGTGGGGTAGGGGGCTTTGGGAGGAGGGAGGAATGTACGTGGAGAGAAAAAGCAAGGCTCTGCTCCCCCCACATCTTTAACCAAGTAAGCTGTGCTTTTGTCTGTCCTATATATTTATTTTCCTGATGAATATTATTTTTGAAAGGATTCCACTACTTAATTTTCTCTTTCAAAAGAAACGCTATAAGCAATACACTGTTTGCTGAAGAGTATAATATGAATACAGTTCTTTTCTTATAAATGTGCAGATGACAGTGACAAGGAAAAGAGAAAAATAACTGATCGCATTTTGAAATGTGTTCCTAAGCAAATAATTCATGCAATCTTTAAAATGAATGTGCTACTGCTGGAAACTAACATGTTGGATAGTGCACATGTCATGTGATACCAGCCTCACTGTCTGTTGAAAGAAGGCTGCTGGGTTAGTGGATAGGGTAGGGCTGTATCCCTTACAAGCTGTTTGACTTTAGAACAGTCACTGAATTCCACGAACCTCAGTGTTTGCGGCTACAAAATGTCAAAAATCATACAGTTATGATTTGAGTTATGAGGATTAAATAAAACTTGTTTTTTAATGTAAAATACCCGGTATACCTATAGGCCTCAGCATATACACATGCATATATACTCTATATGTAACATACAGAAAGCATTAGGTGACATCAGCAAGGCCTTTCACACACCCTCTTCATTCATGATAGCCTTACAGTTAAGATGGTTAGATAAGTTTGTATTAGCTACCCATTTTTCTTGAACAGATAAGTACTTGTGAATTCCCGTTAGTCTTTTAAGTTTATTTATTTCTTTTTATTATGTATATAAACTTTAATTTTTTAAATTTTTTTATTTTTAAATTTTTTAAATGAAATTCATTGTCAGACTGGTTTCCATACAACACCCAGTGCTCATCCCAACAGGTGCCCTCCTCAATGCCCATCACCCACTTTCCCCTCCTTCCCACCCCCCCCATCAACTGTCAGTTTATTCTCAGTTTTTAAGAGTCTCTTATGGTTTGGCTCCCTCCCTCTCTAACTTTTTTTTTCCTTCCCCTCCCCCATGGTCTTCTGTTAAGTTTCTCAGGATCCCATTAGTCTTAAAGGGACACCCTGGGTTGTTATGGAAGAAGCACAGATCTGGTTTCAGACAAACTTTAAAGTCCAGGCTCTGTCATTCATCAGATTCTTGAGCAAGTCACTTAAGCTGTTTAAGTCTCTATTTCTTCATCTATAAACCAGGTAATCAACAGGAACTTTATGAAGATTAAATTCTGGGAAACACTAAGGGTCCAGTGCCCACCATGTTTTGTTGTATGTAGTAGATGCTCAAGAGGTGTTTCTTTTCTCATTTACTTTGCTGGAATGTCACAAACACCAGAAGCAAGTGTCCTAGAATTTTGGATGACACAGAACAAGGGATAATTTAAAGAATAATGAGTGAGAAGGATGAAATTTCCTTGACAGACCAAAATAGTACTCTGAAATGTATAGGAAAGATATTTGAAAGAGTAACTGTTAATTCTTGCATTCCAAAAGAGAGAGAGATGATAGGTAGGTAGGTAGGTAGGTAGGTAGGTAGATAGATAGAACAGACTTCTAAAAACACTTGGGAAGTCTTGAAATATTTTGACCTGGATGAGAATTCTATGGGGAGGCAACATACCTGTATTCACATTATAGAATCGTTGCGACTTGCAGTTTGAAAGATTGTTTTGTGCAAATATTGGTATATTTGTATTGTGTTGTTCCTGAGCAGAGATGAGAACATGAGAAGCATAGGGTAAAGATACCAATTTTAGCAAGACATCTTTCTAATAAATAGATTCATTCAACAATGAAGTAGGATGTATGCTGCTGTGTGTGTGTGTGTGTGTGGTATGTTTAGAAGAAATAAGTTCGATTTTACTGATGGCATTGTAAAAATTGATGTCAGAGGTGGCTAAGGGCCAAAGGGCTCATGGTAGAGGTAAGGGAGATGTCACATTTTACCTGACTTGCCATCTCCTCTGCAAAACCTTGAAAATTGTCCTGAGCTCCCCTGTTGCAACTATTCTTTCTATTCTTTCATAGAAAAGAAACTCTGTGAAAATGAATTCAACAATCAGCAGGTAGAATATGATAGCCACGTCTTTCCAAGGGATCCTCAAGTGGGTTGGATGTTGGAGAGGTTAATTTCTAAGTTCACATCTAATTAATTCTAGAAGTGTGTATCTATATAATTTAAGTCACGACAAGATGCATGCAGACATCAGTCAAATAATGTCTTCAAGCATAGGTTCAGAATATACTGATAGCATTGAATATTTTCTGATAGCATTGGACATTTTAGAGGAAGAAGAATTTCAGGGACATTCTGAGGAAGAAAATTTGAGTCCCTATCGTTATCGTGGCCCCAATTCAATTCAGATATGACTTTAATAAAAGATAAAATGATTTTGTGATGTGTTTGGCCTAGAAGAATCAAGATTACATCATTTTTCTATGCTTAGTCTAGTGTTACTTAGAATCTTCCTGAGAACAGGGCTGTATTTAATCTTCCTTATTTGAGTGGCATGCACAAGCAGAAAAACTGGTGAGTCATTTGAATAATCCGGCCAGTGTAACTGTGAATATTCTTGAGAACGAAAGAAAGGTTATTCCAATGCTTGGAAACACGTGTATTCTGAGGGGAGTCCTGAGCTGCTGTTCTCTGGTTTCCCTGAGAGCAGAACTTGGGCCAAACATACCAGTTCTGTTCTATAGTGCTTCATACACTCCATTTCCAGGTGATCGCCAGTTATTACATGATCATGAGAAGATAGACTTTAATTTCAGTGAGCATTAGCATCATCAGCAACAAGTTTTTGCATGTGGTGTGCCAGGTGCTGCATCAAATATGTTAAACCAGCACCCCGCTTGCTCTCTGCACACTTACAATGTTGAGAGTGATGCAGGCTGTTTTGGATATAAGCAAATCTGAAAGGAAAGGTGATTAATAGCAGCAGCGAGAGTCGTGCCTTACGTTTATGTACCACATTCTGGTTTACAGAGCTCTTAAGAGAGCAGAACATTCCTCCCAGGAAGATGATGGATCCTGTGAGGCAGAAATGTTTCTGGTACCAGTTTCCCTGAAGGGAGTTGAGTCTGTATTTTTATTGAAGGATCATAAGATGCAGCTTCAAAGATGTGATCACAGTCCCAACCAGAGAGAAAATTCCAACTGGAAATAAGGAGCTAGACCATTTTGCTGAGTTTTGATGTGGAAAAGAGTTGGGAAGATCAAGGTACAGGATATATGGAAGATTTAATGAAGCATATAATGTGGAAAGAAGGCAAGGCATATACTTAAGCATTGAAATGGAGCCTGCCAAGTTTACTCAGGTGTCCAGGGCGTTATCAGTAGTGGAAAGAAGTGAACCGACATTTCCTTGCTGAGTGCTCGCCTTTCCCTCCTACCTTAGTTCCTGGGCTATTCTGGACAGAGAAAGCATGTGGCTCTCTCCTTCTCAATGGTAAGCCTTTGCATCTGTTACCCCTCTTGTTTTCCTGCTGTCTTCCTACTTGGGCTCAGAGTAACGTTCTTTCTTCTTCCCTCCCATCTACTACTTTAGCTTCTTAATTAAACAAGACTTGGGATCATCCTTCCTCAAAAGTCCTTTCTGAATAATGTCACTAGCATTAAACAACTGGGTCCTTTATTTTATACAGTGCATTGTTGTAAGATACTGCCTTTAATTTAGCCCGTGCCTCCATTGCTTACTTTAGCACCAACCCAGACTGACTTATAGGAGATGCTTTTAAATCAAGTATAGAGGCATAATTGCATGTGCATATGTCATGTACATGTATGTCTGTTGTCAGTTGACTTTTGTATGTTCAGTCGTTTGATTATAAGGTTCTTAAACATGGGGACTCTGTCTTTAATGCCTTTTAACACCCCGCAGCACCAGCCCATTTCTTTATTGTTGATTTCCAATAAGTATTATCAGTGGGCAGACGATGATACTTAAAGCGTCGGGAACGGAAATCGGTGTGGCAGCTGCAGCACCACCACTAAACTTGGGGTGGCACTCAGCTTGCACCTCTTTTTCTGAGAGAAATGGGTTGTAATGTGTGCTTAGCGTCTAGCTATCTTGTTTAGCCTAAGTGCTATTTACCTTATGAAGTAAATTAATAAAGCAAGAAAGTCAGTGTTGCATTTTGACTCCTTCGTTTTAAAGGAACCTTTTAGAACAGTTGGCAACGTGCAGTTAGATGAATTCAGAGAGAATCAGTGTCCATGGATGTACTTGATTTGCATTATGGAGCTCTGTCAACACATCAACAAATGAGGTTTACCACTTTGAGAGGTGACATGAAAATATTCGGTGTGGGTTATATAATCACTATCTAACCTTTTGAAAATCTAGCTTTTAGCCTTAACTGAAAATCTTGACATTTTGGTTGGGAGCCTTGCTTATGGAACACCTCAGAATAAACTTGGAACTTGAAGGTCAGTGTAGAAACTCATTGTCAATTCAGCGTGGAGAAGCTTACATAACACCTCCGCAGCCAGGTCTGGCTTGTGTTAGTGCTACTATAGCCCCACTCTCATGAGTGCTCCAGCCTCTCATCAGAGGGGCAGGAGGAAACTGAGGTGCAGACAGACAGAGTATACAGATGACAAGGCAAACCTTCAAACAGCACAGAGGACTTAGAGATGCTTGAGAGAAAACTAGATGAGTCTTGAAATACGAGCTTCAGTGTAAACATCCCCAAAGACCAAGTGGATGAAATGGAAGGAAAAGATGAGAAACTTGGAAGAGGCAGACAGACAAATTTGAAACAAGTGTTTCTGTGACTGGAGGGGCAGGCATAAAGTGGTTTAAAAGCATTTTTCGAGGAAGCCAGATACGTCAAAATCAGGGGTTCTTGACAGAGGGCTTCAATGGGGGTGGGGCATTTTTAACTCCAGGCTTTGCAAAAAGAAGGCAGTTGCACTCATCACCCTGTTGAGAATATTCAGCACCCGTATTATTATAAGTGTTGCACATGGATATGGCATCGGGATTGTTCTTTCTCCCCAGCCCGCCACCCCCAAAAAGACAGGAAGAATTTTGAACAGATTTGAAAACAAATGTCTGGGTTGGAGCATCAAAATTAGGCAGACACAGGGGACAAGAAACCACAGAGAGGGTTTACCAGAGACATGGTGATGAAGTGAGACTCCACTGAGCAGAGCGGGCAGGCAGCCTAATAGTTGAACCTGTCAACTCCACAATGGAATGGACGTCACGTGTTTCTGTGGTTCAAGAAGACCAGAGGTCAAGTGAAGACAATTTGTAGAAGATCAAGGGCTGATAGGTGAGGATAAATATTTTTGAAATGTTTAAGTAGCAAGCAGTTGGGTATTGAAATTTAAAGGAAATGTGTTAGTAGACCGATCATAGCAGCATAAGAGAAAATGAAGGAAAAACCTCTAAGCATGAGATTAGGAATCATTGCATTAGAAATCTTAAATTGTGTATGGATTTTACATGTGTGTAAGTCCTAAAATAAGAATATATGGCACACTCCCTTATTAGTTCACATTTAAAAGCGTATAAAATACAATGTATATTCTGAGGATAAAAATACCATATTACTTTAGATGTTGACTCTATTGGAAATTATAGAGATGATTATCTGTATGAATCTTGAAGTCATTTCTTTCTGTCTAAAGAAACTTATTATTCTCTGCACACACTTCATTTTGGCCTGCGATAAGTCCAACTCAGTCATTGTGCTGCAGCGGAATGTTTTAAACTGAAATGTGCATTGGAATCTGTTTGTTTGCAGCAGATGATTTGACTAAGCTTTGATGCGCAGTCACTTTCTGACATTTGTGTATTTCAGCAGTGAACAATGTAAACTCATTTTCTGAGCACTTTGATTACTTGAACATAGCAGTGCCCATGGCATGTGACAGGGAAGAGAGCTCTATCCACTAATCAGATAGATATGCTTCAAGCGTATTTACACAAAATAATGAAAACAGCTGTTAGATACCTTTAAACTTGAGTGTGTTTTGTTATTAATCTACTAGCCTGTACACATGACACTATAATTCTTCGCTCACTCAAGTTGCCTTTAATGACACAGTAATAAAACTGAGAGGGATGAAAGTAATGGAATTGTAGAATGTAATGCCTCAATTGTTCTACAGTGTCTTCCTTTTTGCCAAAATAAACCACAATTAGGTCCATATGGTGTTTTGAAGTTTTCAAGCAATGACCCTAATAAAAAGTAATGAATTTCTGACAAAAGAAAGCATGGCTCTCTTTTAAACAGATATCTTCGCTATTGATCTAGATATGATTGCTGACCGATATGCTAATAGAAGAAGAAAGGTTTGATGTGCTTGGTACAAGTACTTTCATTTGTGGTTTATTTTACTCATAAGAAATTCACATTTTAAAGGTAGAAATATTATAATCCATTAACTATGTCTCCTTTGTCTTGAAGACCTGTACTTAAAGCAAAGAAGGTAGGTATTCTTCAAGAACAGGAAATTTCAAAGGCATCTATAATACTTGCGATCGTCCCAGTGAAAGGGTTGCAAGAGTTTGTTTTGGGGGATATCCTGTTATTACATACATTGGGCCTTTGAGGTACTTGGTTTTATCTGTGTGAACTTTTTATGAATTTCAAACTGCTTCAAGGGATAATTACATTTTATTCCAAGTACACCCACCTCATCTTCAAACTATATGTAAGTAATGCATCACTGGGATTATTTGCTTAGAAATTGATTGTAAAAATATCAGAGTCAGTAAGATCCCTAGATTATCCTTAATATTAATACAGCAGTATACATAGCCAGGAGTATTGAGACAAATTAGAAAAACAAACTGAATAGTAGATTATAATAGCTTTGGTGGTGGGGGTGGGAGGGAAAGAAGTTTAAAGGAAGATGCGAAGGGAGAGGATTAGCATCATTTTAACTAGGAATCCCTGGATTTGAAGCAGTGCTCAGCATTTTCCCTCTGTGTAACGTATTTACATTTCTGAATCTTGGCTTCCTCATCTAAGAGACAGGGATCATGGTAAGGGTTACGATAATGTACACAATACAGCTAACAGACTGCCTGACAAATAGTAGGTACTGTATCAGTGCCGTTTATGGTTGTTATTAGTATTACTCAGATTGACCTCTTAAAGTAGCTCGTTAGTATGATTTCTACTTAGCGTGTTCCGTGTGTGTGTGTATGGATGTTGAATTCACTTGTACAATTCAGTACATATTGACTGAGTCCCTACTATGTGCTGAGAATGTTCATAGCACTGTGGAAAATGCAATGCTAAATAAACCTCTTTTTAAGAGGTTCCGATCTGATGGACCCGTAGGAGTTGGACTCTAAATGTACACTGTAAATGTACAAATGTGGAGGTGCAAACAAATTTCTTGGGAAACATAGCAGGAAGTGAGAACAATTTACCCTGGGTGGGACATGGGAAAGCTACATAAAGAAGAATGGGTGTAGGGGCGGGAGTGTGTGAAGTGAAGGCTGAGAGTTGAAAAGGGGACCGTGACGTTAGGAATAATGAAGGTAGTGGTGTGAGGAAGACTGGGTAGGAGGTACGGCTGGAAAGCCACGTTTACAAAGTCACTAGATGGCTGTTGTCCATTGTATCACATTGAGCATCATGTGGTCTTGCCCTCAAGGACAAAAAATTGCCACCAAAATGTTATGAGAATGAGGCTGACAGCCTCACTTGTCAGCTGCACCCAGCATACCTGGCCAAAGGGTCATGTTAGTTCTCAGAATTGTGAATAATTCATTGAAATTCTATTTGCCGTTCATTTGTTTGGATACATACTTTTTGGATCAATATAGTGAATGAATGAGTGAATGAATGAATGAATGAATGACACATATGTTTACATAGCATTTTTCTTTTTTAATATACATAGTAAAAATAATTTTCAGCCTACTATCATACTGCATTATATCAAATTCCAAATTGGTTAACTCTGAATTTGTGATGTTTGATCATTTTGCTTAGCTATCAAAATAATTTTTTATTTGCAAAACTCTGCACGTCTTTTTTAAAAACAGAATCAGGGGCCCCTGGGTGGCTCAGTCGGTTGAGCAGCCAACTTCAGCTCAGGTCATGATCTCAAAGTTTGTGAGTTCAAGCCCCAGGTTGGTTGGCCGCTGTCAGCACAGAGCCCGCTTAGGATCCTCTGTCTCCCTCTTTCTCTGCCCCCTCCCCCGAGTTGTGGTCACTCGCACGCACTCTCTCTCTCTCTCTCTCTCCCACTCTCTCTCTCAAAAATAAATAAATTAAAACGAAACAAAATTTAAAAAAAAAAGAATCATATCTTAACATTTTATGAACAGTTCATCATATAATTGACCAGAAGTTACTATTGTATAGCTACCATGTTCTTATTTCCTTGAGATATGAATTACAACCTACATCATCACCATTTCTTACTAACATTTTATGATATTTTGAGAGACTGTGGTTGTGCATTTGAAACCCGACCTAAACTGGGAAACATACTTTAACATTGGTTTGAAGATTGGTGATACCTTCTCAACTAAAACAATTACATTGCATTTCTAAGTTACATCCTTCATGCAAATGTGTGTGTATTCTCCATTCTAAAGATTGGTAGCGTGTACAGTAGGTACCAATTGCCGTGGGGGGTGTGTGGCTGGATATAAAGAGATGCTACCGGCGTGACTGACAGCTGAACACATGTGTCACACTTACCTGCATAAATGTCGTCTCCCTTATGGCAGTCCACTGCACTCTTTCTGTCCATGGTAACAACCCTCTGAAACCTTTTGCTACTCTTCTTTACTAACTACTTAGGTCCACATAACTTTCACTGTAATGTCAATGTTACTGGCAGATCTTTGTTCTTTGAAGAGTACATTTGATTTGGGGAATTAGTCAAATACTAATTAGATCCCTGTCTCATGGATCAAAGTTTTCAATCTTGAAGGACAAGAGACTAAATTTATGAGATGGTTGTTTGCTTGGTTGTTTCATTTATGGTTTTGGTAGTGCTTCACATGGTTGGAAAACCCATTCCAGAAACAATAAGAGCACCAAGGTAATTGGTTTGCCGACGTCAAACCTTCATGGGGACATACACCTTCAAGTTTATTACTTGCTTTTCTTTTATAATGTTTTTTTTTTAATTTTTTTAATGTTTATTTATTTTTGAGACAGAGAGAGACAGAGCATGAATGGGGGAGGGTCAGAGAGAGGGAGACACAGAATCTGAAACAGGCTCCAGGCTCTGAGCTGTCAGCACAGAGCCTGACGCGGAGCTCGAACTCACGTACCGTGAGATCGTGACCCAGGCTGAAGTCGGCCGCTTAACCGACTGAGCCACCCAGGCGCCCCATTACTTGCTTTTTTAAAGCATATTAGTTTTTAAAAATGTGTTGCTCCTTTATGTCCTGTCAGATGCATTATTTATGTCAAGAGTATTTGCAGGCATCTTGACTCCAGCCAGGAAATGTCCCTTGTTGTCTTTGATTCTGCATTATTTCTGCGTTGTTCCTTTATCTTTCAACTTTTTAAAAAGTTGTTTCACACAACAATAACTTTCTAAAGTAATTTCATCTGTAAAAATTGTCCTTGAAGACATAGTATCTCAATGCTGTGAATCCATTATGATCAACTTGCTCTCTCGTTAGTCTTCGTGTTGTGTAGCGGTGAGTGTTGTTAGAGAAAAGTCAGTAGTCAGTCTCATTTTTTCTACCTTACAGTAACTTGATATTTTTGCATTATTGCCCCAAATAATTTTTCTTCACTTTAAATCCAATAGCTTTACTAGAATAAGACTTTTATATTAATTCTTGGTGGTTTCCCTCCTGATATTCAATGTTTCTTTGAATATATATACATATATAATTTATCTTTTATTTTTAAAGTTTCCTTTAAGTATAGTAAAGCCCTATGATATATTAATATTATAGGATATTAATTGATCCTTGGATAATCTCTTGAGTGGAATTAGGATCCTCTGTTAGGGGTGGGGTTTACTTAGGAACTACTGGCTTAAGATCACTTAGAATTTTTTTCCTCCACAGTATGTAGTGAGTTGTGTGGAAAATAAGTTTTACTCTCTTAACTTTTGTGTTTTTCTAGCGGTTCTGAATGACTGAAAACTATTGCTTTTTTTAACCTCACAAAATTATGAACCCTCATTCTTTTGTTAGATTTTTTAAATAGCTTTACTGAGGTTAATGGATATACAATAAAAGTACAAATAAAGTACATGATTTCGTAAGTTTTAAGTATGTAAACACTTGTGAAACTCTTGCCACAGACAAGGTGATGAACATAACCATCATTCCAAAAATTTCCTCGTTCCTTGCAATCTTTCCTGTTCACCCTTCACCACCCCACCCCCATTCCCATCCCTGTTCTCAGACACCACTAACACACTTTCTGTTGCTACAGATTAGTTTGGATTTTCTATAATTTTATTAAAATGGAAACATACAGCATGCATTCCTTTTTATCTGGCTTCTTTCATTCTATATATATATATATATATATATATATATATATATATATATATAAAATCAACTCTGGTTGTTTGTTTCAGTTAGTTTATTCTTCTTTATTGCTGAGTAGTATGCCATTGTATGGATATACCACAATTTATCTGTCCATTTGTTGATGTATATTTGGGTCATTTGTAGTTTTTGAATATTACAAATGAAGCTACTGTGAACATCTGTGTGCAAGTCTTTGCATAGACAGGTGCTTTCATTCTCTTGGGTAAATACTTGGGTGTGTAATAGCAGATCATATGATAGATGTGTGTTATTTTTTTTAAGAAACTGCCAAAGTTTTGAAAAGGACTTGTGCCATTTTACATTCCCACCTGCATTGTGTGAAAGTTCCAGTTTTTCCACATCCTCACCAACACTTGTCAAGGTTAGTTGTTGTTTTTTTTTAATTTTTAAACAAATATGTACAATATTTTCTCCTTGTCTATGCCTTATCTTTAATAATGCCTTTTGAGGAGCAAAGGTTCTTAATTTTGGTGAAATCCATCTTACTCATTATTTTTATTTTGTACATCATATTTTTGGCATTCAATCTCAGCAATCTTTATCTAACCCAAGGACATCAAAGTTTCCTCCTAGGTTGTCTTCTGGATGTTTTATAATTTTTAGATTTTACATTTAATATGATGACCCATTTTGAGTTAATTTTTGCATATAATGTGAGGTGTGGATCCAAGTGTATTTTTTTTTTTGCATTTGGAAATCCAATTATTCCAACACCATTTGTTGAAAAAATACTTTCTCAATTGGATTACTTTTAGAACTTTATTTAAAAATCAGTCAGCCATATATGTAAGGTCTGTTTCTTGAATTTCTATTCTATTCCATTAATCTATTTGTCTAACACGATGCCATGATTATGACATGCCTTAATCATGACACTTAGAATTTTTCTATTATAGCAATAAGTATTGAAATCAGGTGGCATAAGTTCTCCAGATTTTTCTTCCTTTCCAGTGTTTTTAAAAAATTCTGAGTTCTTTGCATTTCCATGTGTATTTTAAAATAAGGTTGTCAGTTTCTTTTTTTTAGGTTTATTTATTTAATTTGAGAGAAAGAGAGTGCTAGCAGAGAATCTGAAGCAGGCTCCATGCTGTCAGCACAGAGCCCAGTGAGGGGCTGAAGTTACAAACTGTGAGAACATGACCTGAGCTAAAATCAGAAGTCAGTTGCTCAACCAACTGAGCCACCCCAGCACCCCAAGGTTGTCAGTTTCTTTAAAAGAAGAGAAAAAAAAAAATCACAATGGAATTTTGAATGGGATTGTTCTGAATCTGTAGATCAGTTTGAGATAACTTATTAACAGTATTTAGTATCTTATTCCATTTATTTAAATCTTTCTTGGGGCACCCTTGTGGCACAGTCAGTTGAATATCCAAATCTCGATTTCAGCTTGGGTCATGATCTCAGGGTTGTGGGTTCAAGCCCTGCATTGAGGTCTGCACTGAACATGGAGCCTGCTTGGGATTCTCAATCTCTCTCTCTCTCTCTCTCTCTCTCTCTCTCTGTCTCCCTCTCTATCCATCTGTCCCTCTCCTCCACTTATACATACTCTCTCTCTCCCTCTAAAATAAAATTAAATTAAAAATAAGTAAATAGGGGCGCCTGGGTGGCGCAGTCGGTTAAGCGTCCGACTTCAGCCAGGTCACGATCTCGCGGTCTGTGAGTTCGAGCCCCGCATCAGGCTCTGGGCTGATGGCTCGGAGCCTGGAGCCTGTTTCCGATTCTGTGTCTCCCTCTCTCTCTGCCCCTCCCCAGTTCATGCTCTGTCTCTCTCTGTCCCAAAAATAAAATTAAAAAAAACGTTGAAAAAAAATAAATAAATAAAAAAAATAAAATAAAATAAGTAAATAAATCTTTCTTTCGGTTATGTTTTGTAGTATTCAGTGCATTGGTCTTACACATATTTGATGTATCCTTAAATATTTCATATTTTTATGCTATTATGGTATTTTTTTAATTACTTTTAGGTTTTTTGTTGTTGTTCATTGCTAGGACTGAGAAATACAATTGACTTTTGTATTTTGGTCTTGTACCTTGAGTTTTGCCAAACTCATCTTTTAAGTAACTTTTTTTTTGGTAGATTTTATGAGTTTTGTCATGTAGACAACCATGTCATCTCTAAATAAAGATGGTTTTACTTCTCTGTTTTCAATCTCAGTGACTTATTTAATTTTCTTACATCAGAGAGGTAGATCCTTCAGTATAATTTGGAATAGAAGTGGTGACAGTAGACATTTTTGCTTTTTCTGAGTCTAGAGGGAAAGCATTTGATCTCTCACCATTAAGTATGATGTTAGGCTTCAGTTGTCCTCACATTTCTTACAAGCTTATTAGAAGCTCCCTTTTATCCTTAGTATGCTGCAAGTTTCATTAGGAGTAGATACTGAATTTCATCAAATCCTTTTTCTGCATCTATTGAGATAGTTGTACATTGTTTGTTGGCTAATCTGATAATATGATGAATTACTCTGATTGCTTTTGAATATTAACCGACCTTTCATTCCTGAGATAAATCACACTGGATCATATTGTATTATCCTTTTTACATATTGTTATGTTTAACTGGCTAAAATTTTAAGAACTTCTGTGTCTGTTGATCTTGAGTTTTCTTTTTTTGTCTTGTCCTTGTCTTGTTTTGGTATCAGAGTAATGCAGACCTCATAGAATTAGCTGCAAAGTAGTTCTTCCTCTTTAATTTTCTCGAAGAATTTGTGTAGAATTGGTAGGATTTCTTCCTTAAATGTTTGGTAGAATCACTGGTTAAAACCATGTGGCCCTAGTGTTTTCTTTGTGAGAAGGTTTTTAACTGCAAACTCAGTTTCTTTACCAAGTAGCCTAATGTCTAATAAATATATAATATTAAATATTCACGTATTGCTTGAGATGCGGTAGTTTCACAGAATTTGTTCATTTTAAGTTATTAAATACATTGATATAAGATTAGTCGCGGTATTTCTTTGTCGTCCTTTTGCTTTGTGTGGAATTTGAGGTAATACCACCTCTTTCATTCCTAAGATTGTTAATTTGGCTTCTCTCTCTCTCTCTCTCTCTCTCTCTCTCTCTCTCTCTGTTTTTCCTATTTAATCTGGCTAAAGTTTTATCAATTTTATTGACCTTATTGAAGAGCCAGCTTTTATCTTATGTTTAAAAGGTTACTTTTGTACTTAAAGACCTGAGTGATAGGGACTCAGACGAGGTTGGTGTTATTAGAACAAAAAGAAATTAAAGTGGTCTGGTGCTACCTGGGGAGCACAGACTTAGGATATTCTGAGAATTGGTCTGTGAACATAGCAATGTCTGGATAGGTAAAAGGACTCCAGAAAGGAGAAAAGGAACAACGCAGAAGGTGCCAAAGAAGCATTCTTTCCATTCTACCATTTGAATGACTGTTCCCTCAGTGTTTGAATCCAGTCTTGTCTCAATGTTTGATCATTTAAACAGTGAATTATTTTAGTAAAGAAAATCTATGGATAAATTTCAAATCCCCTTTTATTCAATTGCCTCCTTTACTAAAATCAGCTTCATTGTAGTTTGGTAGCTTCGAGTATTTCTTTGGGAGTTAGTAGGAAATGGTAGAAACAAGCCTTTAAAATCAGAAGGTCCTTAATTCCACTGTAGCGTCCACAACCTCCAGACTCTGTAAGCTCAGGCAACTTACTTGTCCTCACTGAATTAGGATTCTCACCTGTGAAGTTTTAGCAAATTGAATTTAACATTATGACCACTTGTGATTCATCTCAGAAATGAAAGGTTGGTTAATATTCAAGATTGGATGTAAACACTGTGCAAACTGTCATGGCAGAGTAGGAAGAATGTTCTTTGGTGCCTCTTGGATTGTTCCTCTCCTCCTTTCTGGAGTCATTTTACCTATTCGGACACTCTGTGTTCATAGGCCAATTCCCACAACCTCCCACATAAAATAGGAATAACAATACTTATCATACCATGTTGTGAGAATTTAAATGGAATAACAAATTAAATTATTAGTACATAATAGGCCATCAGCCAGTTCTAGCTCCGTCCCCATCCCTGCGTGTCCTGCCATCCCTACCCCCGGCTGCCCACTACTCAAAGTGTGAAGAGCAAAATGTTAATCAGTGGGAGGAGAAGCCA